>NW_006408699.1:3075956-3076943 GCF_000296735.1 Chrysochloris asiatica
TGTTAATGTGATATTTTTTAGAAATTTCTTTTTCTTAATGAATTGGCAGGTTTCTTATTTACCATATAAAGAAATGGTATCATATTCCCTCTTTGTTTTGTGTTCCATGAATCTCACAGGTAAATTGTATCCTGATTATGCAATGTCTGTTGGTTCAGGGCAGTAATTATGATTTTAAACATTTTTCTTTATAATAAAAGTGGCATTTTATGTTGAAATATTATGAGATGCACACATACATGAAGACATATGTACACAATTTTAGATTTCGTATAGTTTTATTTATTTGAGGCTGTTTTTTATATACATATTAAAATCTTTTAATCCATTCATTATATTTCAATCCATTATAGCTATTATTCTTCATGATGCTCACATTGTCTTGTCTAACTTCAAGTTGGTCTTTTTATGTTGATTCTTAAGTTCCTCTGATTTACTGTGATATGATTTAATTATTTCTGTACTTAATGGTATCATAATGGTGTGTTCTAGGCTCATTTTAATATTTCCTGTCTCAAACTTTGAATCAGTTATTCTTCAGTTATTTTCAGGGGCAAATGGTATTTAGAGTCCATAATCTGACAACTAATGGTGCATACTGTTTTCAGGTGTTTAGTGTGTACATATTTATATTAAAAATATGATTTTTTATATAAAATATGTAATGGGTTTAATGTGATACTTATACTCCAAATTCAGGATCACTGAGTTTTAATGTGACTTACTGATTTTATATCCATTTCCTTTTTATTCTTACACTTAAAATTGATTTCCCTAAAATACCAACTTAACTATTAGTTTTTATAAACACTGAACTGCTAACCGAAACATTGACGATTCAAACCTACTAGCTGCTCCTTGGAAACCTTATACAGGGATGCTATGAGTTAGACCACCACTCATCTGTCAGTCTGTCATAATTTGGCAGCTTGTGTGTTGCTGTGATGCTAGAAGCTATGCCACCAGTATTGAAATACCTGCAGGCTC
>NW_006408699.1:3090388-3096312 GCF_000296735.1 Chrysochloris asiatica
GGAGGGGATTGTAACCATGGCAATGAGACGATATACGATCTTATGAATGTAAAATTAATGTTCTCCCATGTAAACTATCACAGAATTCACAATAAAATAAACTGATACAACACTGAAGATGCTCACTAATCTATGCCAAGAAATTTGGAAGACCGGGTCAACTAATTGGAAGAGGTCCATACATGTGCCCAATGCAAAGAGAGGTGACCTAGTGGCATGTGGAATTCATTGGATAATATCATTAATATCACATGGATGTAAAATTGCTTTGAAGATAATTCAAAAATGGCTGCAGGAGTACATTGACAGAGAATTGCCATATGTTGAGACCAGATTCAGGCAAGGATATGGAATGTGGCCTATCACTGCCAATGTCAGATGGATCTTGACTGAAACAGTATACTAAAAAGATGTTTACTTGTGCTTTATTAACTATGCAAAGACTTTAGATTGTGTGGATCATGACATGCTGTGGCTAACACTGAGCAGAATGGATATTCCAGAACACTTAATTGTGCTCATGAGGAACCTGTACATAGACCAAGAGGTAGTCATTTGAACAGAAAAAAGGAACACTTAATAGTTTAAAATCAGGAAAGTTACATGTTGGGGTTGTATTCTTTCACTATACTTATTCAATATGTATGCTAAGCAATTAATCTGAGAAGCTGGATTATATGAAGAAAGTGTGGCATCAGGATTGGAGGAAGACTCGCTAACAACCTGCAATATTCAGATGATACAACCTTGCTTTCTGAAAGTGAAGAGGACTTAAAATACTTAAAAAGATCATAGAGCACAGCCTTCAGTATGAGTTGCACTTCAATGTAAAGAAACCAAAACTCCTCACCCCTGGACAAATAAATAATATTATGATAATTTAAGAAAAGATTGAAGTTGCTAAATATTTCATTTTTCTTGGACTTATTATCAAAACTTATAGATCAAATGACCTATTACATTAAGCAAATCTGCTGTGAAGACCACTTTAAAGTGCTGAAGAGCAAAGATGTCAGTTTGAAGAGTAAAGTGCACCTGACCCAAGCCATGGTATTTTCAATTGCCTCATATGCATTTGAATGTTGAGCATTGAATAAGGAAAGATGTAGAGGAATTGATGCATTTGAGTGATGATGTTGTAGAAAAATATTAAAAGTACCACGAACTGCCCAAAGAACAAACAAATCTGTGTTGGAAGAAGTACAACTAGAATGCTCAGTAGAAGCCTGATGGGAAGACTTTATCTCTCATGCTTCGGACATGTTAGCAGGAAGAACCAGTCCCTAGAGAAGGATGCTTGGTCATCGAAAAAGAGGACACCTCCTAATGAGATGGATTGATACAGTGTCAGCAGCCGTCAGCTCAAGTGTAACAACCATTGTGAGGATGCTGCAGGACTAGGCAATGTTTCATTCAGGGTCGCTATGAATTAGAACTGACTCAGTGGGATCTAACAATAACAACGATTTGGAACCGACTGACTGCACATAGCAACAGTAACAACAAACGCATGATACAATATAGAAATAACAACTTTAATAATACCACAAATATGGTTATAGATAAGCATTTAAGCTGCTGTTTTGTTGGTTTTATTTTGTTTTCGTTGAGTTGAAGTTCTCTTCCTTAGGTTACTTCCTATAAATACTGTTAAGTTACTGTTTTAAAGTCACTTGAAATAGTTCCTCTCTGTGTGGTTATATTGTTCCATATGCAATTAAGTTCATTTATTTCATTTAGCTTTCATTTTTATGGAATTGTTTTTTATAACTCATTTTTGTTTTTGTTTTATTATTATGTCAAGTATCTTACATGGTTCCAAAATCACATCTATGAAGTAAGTTTTATGAGAAACCTGCGTAACTAACTTGCTCCTTTCTTCTGTAGCTAGCCATATTTTAAAATATTTTCATTTATCCTTTCATTTTAAAAATAGGTAAATACATAAATGAATGGAGGTATAGTATATTACATTTTTCTCTACCTTGCTTTTTTACTTAAAAGTCTGTACTGGATATTACATCTGACTATTACATAATATGCATACTTTTCATTTCTGTTTTACAGTTGTATATAGTACTCCTCTGTGTTAGTGTGTACCATACTTAATTCCTTGTGATGAACATTTGGATATTACGAGGTTTTTGCTATATCAAACGGTGATTCAATAACTAGCTTCCTGTATACATCTTTCCGTATTTTTGTTAGTGTTGGGCAGTTTCTTAGAATTATTTGCTAGTAAAAAAGAAATATACAAGGATGCTTCAAAAAGTTCATGAAAATATGGAATTAAAAGATAATAGAATTTGTTTATGAACTTTCTGAAGCCCAGTTAGATGTAACTCTGGTTGTTGTTAATGCCGTTGAGTCAGTTCTGACACATAGCAACCCTGTATAGGGTTTCCAAGGAGCGGCTGGTGGGTTTGATGTTGTTGTTACGTGCCGTGGTTGAGTCGGTTCCAATTTATAGCGACCCTGTACAGGGTTAGATTATTGTCAAGTGCCGTTGAGTCAATTCCGACCCATAGCAACCTTGTATAGGATTTCCAAGGAGCAGCTGGTGAGCCTAAACTGCTGACCTTGCAGTTCAAATGGCTTTGTAGTCTGGCACATTAACCCACAGTGCCATACCAGGTAATGCCAAATTCTCCCTGTTGCACTCCAAAAAGCATTGTTTAAGAGTGTCTCTTTTTGTCCACCAATAGACTGTTTTCTAATCTTGTAGTTTTGCCATCTAATGATGAGAAATAGTATCTCAGTTATTCTGAATTTCTATTTCTCTTATTATGAGCAAGGTTTTTATTTAAGTCACATTTGTATTTAATTCTCTATAAAATGACTGTTCATATCTCTGAACTATTTAGCTATTAAGTTATTGGTCTTTTTCTTCCCTGTTCTTAGAAATCATATACAATGGGACTTCAAAATGTTTGTGGAAAACTAATATTGAAAGATATTGGAATTTTTCCATAAACTGAAGCATCTTCATAGTGAAGTGGTTAAATGTCTCTTATATAAGTTGCAAATACCTTTTCTGTATTCTAAACTATTTTACTTTGCTTGTAGTTTTTTTTAGCATATAAAAATTAATTTTTATCATCATCTTTTTCAGTATTTTACTTTATTACATCTGGATTTGATCAGTGCTGGGAAATTTTTCTCTAGTCTTCAGTTATAGAGGAATTTACCCACATTTTCTCATAGTACTTACATGGTTCAATTTTTTGCATTTACATATTTGATCTTTGGAATTTATTTATAGAACAGATCCAGTTGTATCTTTTTCTTTATGTATATCCAGCCATCCCAATACTGCCTTTTGTTGTTGTTAAGTACCGTGGAGTCAGTTCTGACTCAACAGTGACCCTGCACAGGGTTTCCGAGGCTGTAAATCTTTATGGGAACAGAAAGCCTTATCTTTCTCCTGTGAAACAGCTGGTAGTTTCAAACTGCCAACCTTGAGCCTACCTAACACTTATGTCACATATACACTTAGGTCAATTTTTCAGTTTTCTAATGTGA
This sequence comes from Chrysochloris asiatica, assembly GCF_000296735.1. Taxonomy (NCBI): domain Eukaryota; kingdom Metazoa; phylum Chordata; class Mammalia; order Afrosoricida; family Chrysochloridae; genus Chrysochloris; species Chrysochloris asiatica. The sequence continues at coordinate 3,093,911 of NW_006408699.1, forward strand.
TCTATTAGTTTTTCTATTCATCTACCAATGCTAACAGTTAACTTATAAAAGCTTTATCACATGTTTTAATATCTGATACAATGACTGGCCCTGCCTGAAGCCCCATTTTCTACCAAGGAATTATCTTGCCTTTTCTTATTTGGTTTTCTAAATAAATCTCTGTATTGTCAATATGTGCCTATAGCAGTGTTCTAAATCAGGGGTGTGTGTCAGACGCACCTGTAGAGTAAAAAAATAAAAAATAAATCTTGGCATCCCCCAACCTTAGACTTAAAGAATCTTTGAGCACTGGACCTAAATGTATACATTTTGAAAAAGCTCTCCAATTGTTTTTGAAATTGCATTTAAGAAGCAATGGCCTATAAAGTATAAAATTCAAGTTCTAATTCTAAACAACCATGTGATTTGTTTTCCTCATTGTATTCTGAACCTTAGTTAATGATTCTACCATCTACCCTATTTCCTGAGCTAGAGCTCTATTCATCCTTCTTGTCTTCCTGTGTTCAGTTCATTTTAATTCTTCCTGTGTTCAGTTAGTTACCAAATCCAAATTTTACCTCATACATACTTAGCTCCAAACTTCTAGCATGATTGTCTATCACTGTTTCTCCAGCATGCTCTCCTCATACTATACTATTAGCACCTTTTCACAATTATTGTTCCCTCAACACAAGGTTGATACTGTGTTGCAACAAAGAGCTGACTTTGTTGGCTCTCAGGATAAATTTAGTCACCTTATCTTGATGAGGTTAGATTCCTGGTGTGGTGCTGTAGGATAAGCACTGGACTGTGAACAACAAGGCAAGTGGTTCAAACCCACCAGCTGCTCCTTGGAAACCCTGTGCAAGCTTGCTATGTGTGGGAACCAATTACAACCGAAGTCCAGATTAGTTCCCACATAACTTTATTATTTGTATCTTTATAATATGATTTGTATGAGTCTAATATCTCAGGAATTTCACACTTTCAAGATTAACCCAAAAATAAGCTTTTCATGTATTTTTCCAGCAGCTAGCACTCAAATGAGTAGAAACAAATAAAACTTCATTAGTCTGCACTGTTTAAAACAGAAACTAGACTTGACAGTGACTAGCTTGTTCTCCTGTTGAGATCTCTCATTCTTTTGCTTTTTTTTTTTTTTTTTTAGTCAGCCTTCCTTGACTTTCTTTGTGCATAGCAATTCCTCAGTCTTTAAGGAACCACGTACAACACCTATAGCAGAACATTAGATATTTTACCCATCATTTACCTATCTGTTTAAGAAATTCTATCTTGGTTTTAAAAACAGACACAATTTTACAGAAGAAAGTGCACATTTAGTGTATAGTGCGGTACTGTGAGTACATGTACTTTACTGCAGTTGATTTGAACTGCTAGGTTGGTGGTTCAAGCTCACTAGCTGCTCCTCGGAAACTCTATACAGGGTCACTATGACTCAGGACCAACTCGATGGCACTTAATAAAAAGTGGCATAATGAATCTGTTAGACTAATATATATATCAATAAAATTGGAAAAGACCTACTTGAATATTCCTTTACAATTCCATACCTGAGATGTACGCATTTAGATGATGTTAGATAGAAGACTAAGTGTAGGACATAAAGTACTTTATAACTTTAATAATTTTTTGTTTGTTGTTTCCCCTTGCCTCAACTCTATATTATTGTTGTTGTTAAGTGCCGTTGAGTCAATTCTGACCCACAGAGACCGTGAATAGGGTTTCCAAGGAGTAGCTGGTGAGCTTGAACCGCCGACTTTGCAGTTCAAACTACTTTGCAATCTGATGTATTAACCCACGATGCCACACAACTCTATATTATAATCCCTAAAATGTTCAAATGTGATAGCATGAAAAAAGGGAGCCATATTAAAAGTAATTTGACCATAAATTCTTTTTAGTAAGGAAGCATCAAATATTTGGCATAAATACGTTTAAAACTTTTAATATACCACTAATTTTTAAAAAAGTCAGTTTAAAAGTATAGAATACATTGGATAATATATTTGAATTATCAGATAACAAAGTTATTTTAAAGACATAGTTTAATATAAAAATAAAGCTTTTATATTTTATTACTAAGTTTTTATTGAAGTAAAGAATTCAGTGTTATAGAGATGTTTTTCTTTTACCGATGACTTTATTATTGATTTCCATCTAATGTCATCTTTATGAATGTCACAAAAATATTTCCCATTAAGATCCCTTTATCATATTTTCTTTAAACATGTTTAAAAAGATACTAAAATCTAATTCTTCAATCCAATGATTCATTATCACCATTTATATATCCCTTATTCCAATTTTTTGAAGGCATTAACCTCCCCCACTTTTTTGTTACTTCATCATAAAATCAAGGAAATGAAAACACTGCATATGGCTTTAACTTGAAATTTTATATA
>NW_006408699.1:3096412-3129010 GCF_000296735.1 Chrysochloris asiatica
ATATAATTTGAACTACAGTTTTAAAACTACTCAGGAAATATTATACAAATTATTTTCTCTGTAATTGTTAATCACTTTAATTACATATATACTTTTTTCCTGTTGATTAGGCATATTTCCAAAATCTAAATTAATAAATGAATTTATTCTGACAATTTTTCCCCACAGGTTTCTTCTCTGAAAATCAGGCAGTGTAAATTGCAGATCCTTATTAAACCTATTGTTTGAGAAACCACTGTACCATCTCCAAACTCAGTGATATTGGAAACAAAAATCATAAAATACTTTATATTATTTAAAAGTTAAGTAACAAGATGTATTAATTATTCAAATAAAAATGTGTTACTTAACTTTGTCAAGAGAAATGTGTTTTAAGAGAATTCTTTATAAAAATTGAGACAACTTGAATCCAGCCCATTTTTCTTATTCCTTTCATAATAAATATCTTCAATAGTAACTCAATTAGATAAAATATCAGTAATGAATTATTTAAAATATTACGATACAACTTAATTTGTCTACAGAAATATCAATTTCATTGTTTACTTTCAATGTGCTAAAATACTATTCAGTTGCATATTGACCGCCATTATAGGAAAAGGCATGAACTTTTTTTGTCTATTAGTCCGGATAGAATGTGAATACTAAGATTCATACTTATATTGTAATCTGTATCTTCTTCTGGAACATTATTAGTAAATTTTGAGATTGTAGAACTATTGACCCAGTCATACATGTATAGAGCTTGGCCTCTGAGTTAATTAAATATGAGTTAATAATATATTATAAGGAAATTATTGTCCTTATTACAGTTATTAGGTAGTTACTCAAATTATAGCTTCAAAGGAATGCAGAGCATGGAAAACTCAGGATTAAATTATGCATTTGAACCTTAGGCCAGCTTTTACTGTAGAGACAGTTTGCTGCTAAGAGAGAAATTGTATGTCATTGAAATTAAATGCTTTTCTGGGGATGGAAGGTTCCAGTTTTTAATGAAATTACTGAGTGTGTGGTGTAGTGAAATGATTAAAATCTGTATTCCGGGAATGTGGCAGGGAAAAAAAATCAATAAGTGCTAGCACAGCTTTGCTGCTCAATGTGAATCCTGAGAATGAAATAAACTACTACAAAAATAATAATTAAAAACATATCAGCACATTAATTTATTTAGCATCAGTCTCCTGAGACATCATCTTCACTAATTTTGAGCATACATTTTACTGTGTAATGAGCAGCCTTCTTTTCAGATATCCCTATTAGACAGGCAGTATTTCTGCCCTTCCCCCAGTGCTCCTGCATTGCAATCATTGTACTTGCACTTATTATGTTACAAATGACCGAGGTAAGGCTGACATTCTCAGTGCATGCAAAAAGACCTAGTCTGCCAAGCTTTTTTTTTTTTTTCCTAATGAAGCAGCTTTGTGAAATCTCCCCATGTGTTAATACTAATGAAGATCCTCCAGCACAATTAAAATCACAGCCAGTGGCTGAAGAGGAAACATAAAACAATAGCCTCTTTTAAGATATATTTATCCACATATATTATGTATGAAATTTATTTATATGACCAAGTTATTCTACTTAGCTTAATTTTCACCATGAAAATTAAATTATACAATTTTTAATTATTATAAACTTTGAGACTTTAACGTGTTCCAGAGGGAAAAGCAGTACTTCAATGAAATGATTTTCTAAATTACATATGTTTTTGGGTGATAAATGTTCCCAGGGTTAAGTGTTTTTATTTTTGTAATACTTTACTTTTAGTAAGTTATTCTGGGGGATAGGGTGCAGGAGGGGATGGGGTGTTGTAGTTGAAATATAGTTTAACTTGATTCGTTGCAGGATGTGAGAACAGGATGAGAAAAAGTGGAAGGGTTAAAAACTAAGTTGGAAGCGGTTCTGGGGGTAGACAAACAGCAAGCCGCGTGTGTGTTTTAAAGAGGGAGCAATGAATTACTATCTTAACTTGATTTTGTAAAAAGTGTTCACTTCTTACAATTAGCTTTTTTTTTTTTTTTTATCACTCTCAAGAAGCTGGGGCAAAAACCCCAATAGCCAAACAACAACATATTAAGATTACTTTAAATAGTTTTTACATATAACATAAAACTACCATTTTTTAATTGCTTTTGTGTTTTGCTTTTTTTTTTTTTTTTTTTTAATTAACTCAGTTCATAAGCATTACAGGCAAGTCAGTTTGCCTGTGGAAGTACAGAAATGTATTATCCCAGGACCATCTTGCATCTTGAATTTAATTTTATGTTGAGTTCTTAGTATCTACGAATTCTCGGCATAGTAATTTAGTTTGGCACATAGTCTTCTACCGAATTCTGAGTTTACGGGCACAAAAGTTTAGGTGAAGGTGATTAACCTATGCTCCCTATTCTCTAACTTAAGGTTTTTTTTTAAATTAAGTTTTTAAGCTAGTTTTTTTTTTTTTTTTTTTTGCCTTCTCTTCATTTAAAAGCAAAAAACCAAACATTTAACTTTCTTAACTTTTTCCTAGGGAAATGAACGTTGCAAACCCAAAGCTACAGTATTCTTGGAAGGAAGAAGCAACCCCCTCCCTTGGCTCCTTTAGGAGCTAATAGGTCATTTATTATTGGAACTGAAATGGTATAAACAATTCTCTCTCTTTTTTCCCTTGTTAACAGCAACTTTCATTGTTAGAGAGAGGAGAGAGAGAGAAGCCTTGTTGGTTGACGTCACTTGGTTCATGAAGCCTTCGCCTAGAAGTGAAGCTGCTGAACAAACCTTGAGAAGAATCATCTCCTGCTTCAATCTGCTACTGGATAGGGACTAATCAGAGAGAGAGAGGCGGAAGACCGAGAAGGAGGGAGTCCAAGGCGTTCCCGATCACAAATCTCACCTCCACTCCAACTCTCTTTATACTTTTCTTGCAGAAATAATAATCGAAATAAGGAGGTGGTGGGGTTTCCAAAAACAAAAACAAAAACATCGTAACCTTCAACCATCTAGGGGAGCAAAAACCCCATCCACCGCAACTCTCAGTTCGAAAGTAAAGGTAAGTTAAAAATTCTCGGGTGTGAGGGGTGCGGGTGAAGATGAAAATTCCAAATGTTGTTAACAGTCGGTTGAAACAGAAAAGGAGAAACCAGACTCCTGTGAACCGGCGAGGCTCCGGAGTTGCTATCTCGCGGTGCTCGTCCTGCCTGCCCTGCGCGGCTGTTTACCCTCGCTGGTCGGTGTGTCTCTTTGTTGTGCAGGCTGAAAGGCTGGGGTGGTGCTTAGGGTCCCGACTAGAGTTTGGGGTGGAGGACGTGAAGATGTGCGGTCCTGGGTTGGGGGGGGGGGGGGGGGGGTGCGGTCTCAGGAGAATGTAAACTTTATTCCTAGCTGCCAGTGCGGGACTTCTGTCTAGTCGGGTCGAGCCGAGCCTTCCCAGCTTGGCCGCCGCCGCCGAGCCTTTCCCGGCCCGGGCAGGTGGTGCTTAGGGTCCCGACTAGAGTTTGGGGTGGAGGACGTGAAGATGTGCGGTCCTGGGTTGGGGGTGGGGGGGGAGGGGTGCGGTCTCAGGAGAATGTAAACTTTATTCCTAGCTGCCAGTGCGGGACTTCTGTCTAGTCGGGTCGAGCCGAGCCTTCCCAGCTTGGCCGCCGCCGCCGAGCCTTTCCCGGCCCGGGCAGGCGCTGCCGCCGCGAGTCCGCCTTCTTTGTGCCGGCCGCCAGTGCTCCGTGACTCCTTCCTCCTTTTCCGCCTCTAGCGCACCAACTGTTTGGCTTCTTGAAAAACCACCTCTGGCACTATTGCGATGTCGGTTCCTACCCCAGAAAATCTCCACATACACACACACACACACACACACACACACACACCCCACCCCGGGGTAGTTTCAAAATACCCCAACCCCCCCTTCCCGTCCGCCTACTGCTGCCTGGTTTTGCCTCCGCCCCCTCTTCCCTCCAGGACTGATTAGCTGCGCCTGCCAACCCCCCTTTTCCCCTCCCCAGTTTGGGCCTCTTGCTGTCTATGTAGCTTGGAGCACTGGAGTTTACAGAAAATGAGCTAAGGTGGGGTGGCCAGGTGGGACTGGGAAATGCGTTGGGTACCTGGGAATCCCTGTGTCAGTACTCAAAAGGTTAGAGGAGCATTGCTTATTCTACTGTATGTAATGTCTGGGAATCGGTTTCTCAGCTCCTAGGAGTTCTTCACCGGGAACAACCGCCAGCTCGCAACTCTTCTGCTTTCCTCTTTAATCTTCGTGTTGCTCCCCCCCACCTTTTCCATTTCTCGGCTTCCTTCCCCTTAAAGTAATTCCATGAACCCCTGGATTGGGATTTTGGAAAGGAAGTGTTTGAAGAGTCAGAGCTTGCCCTGCTGCTTGGAGATTTTCACTGCTTTTCTCTCGCCCTCTGTATTTATCTTTTGTGTGTTGCTTCCTTATAAAGAGAGAAGCAGCTGCAGTCCTTGGCCGAGTTGTTGAAATTTATCCCTTTGTGTATATTACAATATCCTCCATTTTTCCCCCTGTCCTCTAAACAACAAGCGTTTCGCCATCTTGGGCAATTTTTATTCCCATGTCTCTCTCTCTTTATTTTTGAGGACAGGAAAGAAGCCTTGGAAAGGCAAAAAGTGTGTCTGCATAAGACTCAAAGTTTATGGAATGTTAAGGGGACCAGTGACGTCATGTAAACTTTATAAAGAGACGTTTTCTCAAGAGTAATTTTTCGCTTATTATTTCGTCTGTTTTAAAAAAATTAACTGATTTACAGGTTAATGATAAATTGTGTTGCTTATTTGTGTATTCTTTTCTCAGAATGAACCCTCGTAGTCTATACATTTTATTTTGGTAACAGGTGGAAAATTATGTGCAAAAAATGGTGTAAACTTTTATTGTGGCATTTACCTACTTTCTACATATTAAAAATGTCAAATATTATTTTTAATCCACATATTCCGTTGCTTTTTTGCGTCACACTTCGCTGTGGATTTTACTTTAATCCGCTTTGTTCATTTTCAGTGTGTATTTAGACTATTTGGCTCCCATTTTGTAATTAAATGTCCTATTTATTACATATTGCTTTAAATTTAGGAAATATATTACTGAGTTTATTAAAATGGTTAACTATTGAAAGTACCTGAAGATACTGGGCACTTTTAAAATTTAATACATGATATGAAGTTAAAAACTTGGCAAAAATGTAGCTAGTCCTTAAAAGGTAGACTTGATTTTAAGATACTTGACAGGCTATGGCCATAAGCCATTAGAAAAAGATAAACAATAGAAACTAGTATTCTTTTAATCTGCTTCTCTAAAATTGTTTTCCACCTTACTAAAGTTCAGCTGGTCACATGACCAAACTTAATGCTACACTGACTAGTATATAAATAAGAGGCAATGTAAATTGAATTGGAAAGTGGAATTCTGTAGTCATTTTCAGTCAGCATATTTACATCTCTTCTAACAAGGACATGAAACTGTATTTAATTTGCATTCTCTTTGTCTTCTGGGTTGGGGAAAAACATTGACTACAATTAACTAAAAAAAAACTAATAGAAACAATTCTGAATGCATTGGAAAGGTCTAACACATAAAAATTTAAACTGTATGTGCTATATGATTTTATCTCTGTTGTAGCAGTCTTTGGGGGTATCTGCTATTTATCCAGAAATTTGCTCTCTGTAAAATTCTATATAGAAAGGTTGACAATTGAATGTCTGCCATTTATGTGAATTGTAGGTAGATGAAAAATGTTTAAATAGTTAAAGGCACGTAGAACAGATGGTTCTAAATTATACATGCAACAAAGGAGTAGAAGATTTGGCAGATTATAAATGGCGAGCAACAGAGGATAAGCAGTTTAAGAAAATGGTAGTTAAGTACATTTGATGTCTCTCACCTATTGTAAACATTCTACATATTATTGTCACAATGCTGCATAATCAATAATTTAGACAACAGTAAGACACTTGTATGTTTCAGATAGCAAAAAAGTAAGATTTTCAAATGTTTGCAAAGAGTGGTTGAGTGCAAAATTATTTTAAGCTTAGGATGATATGTGTGTTTTGTTTTGTTTTGTTTTTAAAGGAAATGATATTGTATTACTTTAAAAACAGGAAGCTACTTACAAGAACTTAATATTATTGCATTTATATAATGATTTGGGGACAAGTAGGAAGAGGTGTATATTTTAAAATACAGAGATCAGTATTTTTACTATTCTTGTATGTTGAACTGAGCTGTGGCAACATTTACTCTTTCAAATGTTAATTAAAAGTATTTATAGACTAGCCACTCTTTGAAATGCATTTATTAGAATACTGTTGGCATCATTTATGAAATACTTATTAAATGAAGGAAGGATATATTTTAGTATTAAATTTTGAGTCTTATACCTAACATTTTGATAGTGATTTTACTTGAATATTTAGTTTACTGTTAATTTTTGAAAGGTTAACCTTTTTTATATAGTTTGACTTTTTAGAAGAATTAGTGTATTTAATTATATATAGCTTTTAAATTTTGGGGGAATAACAACTTGGCAGATATTTGTTTTTATTTTTATAAGCCTTTCCTTTAAAATTCATATAAGACCCTAATGGAAACCTTGGAATTTTAATTCTGTTACCCTTTCTTCCATGTCTTTGTTTGCATGTTTATTATAGAACTGCAGTGTAAAGGAGCAGATGTTTTGCCAAACATCCTGATGTGTTGCTTTTTCTTATGGGAGTGCATAACTGTTCCTTCTGATGCATCAACTTGACAGCTGGTTGATTTCATGGAGCTGCTAAGAAGCCATTAGTGGTGTCATTGAATTGAAACAGAACAGTCACTCCCAGCTTGAACTGCAATTGTTAATGTCTTTGTTGCTACTTTTCTGTTACTATACAAGATGTAGAATATCACAGTTGCAAGAAAGTTCATGTTTTCTGTCTTTATCTCCTTGAATTAGTGAAAGTACCTGTTAGAACCTGATTGCTTATAGGTTTGAAGATTTCCCAAAGAAAGGGATTTTAAGTTATACTTTCTGAGTTTTTGATAGAACTTCAAAATGAAGAAATATAATGTAGCACAAAGTAAAATGTTAACTTTGACCCCTGATGAAATTATATCATCATGGTTTAATGATTTTTAATAAACTTGATTTCCTACGGGATTAATTAAATTATCTAGTTCGTTATTTTAAAATGTTTCTGATTATATAAAATTAAATATTTTATACCATAAGGGTTTAAAAATACTGTGCTTTCTTTAATAAATATCGATTCATTTGGTTAAATGTTACTTTAAAGTTTTGTTAGAGTTGCATATTTTCTAAACAACCAGAAGAGAAAAAAAATTACTGAGGAAATTGGCAATTTTGTATAATTTTTCTTTATAAAGAGACCAAAATATTAAACAATTCACACAAACTAGTATCTACAAGTAGTCATTTAATTATTTTTTTAAAATGAAATGATGTTATTCTACTAACTTTCAGTACCACTTTGCATTTTAGATAGTAAATTGTGGTTCTGAAATGGTATCACATCATCTGATTTGTACCCAAGCATTGTCTACTTTTTTCAAATTACTTGCATGGTACTTTGGAGGGAGAGATAAAGGGATGAAGAAAAGAATAAAGATTGATAATCCCAGCAGAAATAGATGCAGGTAAAATTTTTGTGTAAGAAATAATCAAGATTTAACAATATAAGGAGTTTATCATTATGTTAATAGATATTTTATTGTTCCAGCTTTACTGATTTTTATTTTTAAATCTTAAAAGTACATTGAACATTTAAACAGTTCTTCAAAGATTATAAAATTTACAACATTCCAAGTAAAATTATTTTCCTTTTAAAAAGTACATATTTAACTATACAATGACCAAAATTCAAAATAACACCAAAAATTGATATGAAACTTAAAAAAAAAAAAAACATATTTAAAATGTGACATTTATGATTAGAGTTTATAATTTGCTGAGTTTAATTCCCATTAAAAGGACTTCCTGTTTAGTATAAGCAGATTTTAAACATTTATAATATCCCTCCAAATGATTCCAGAACTATGGTTTCTTGAAAATCTTGAATTTATGGAGACATAAAATAGATTATATAAGGAACTTCAAAAAGTTGGTGGGAAAATGTAATTAGTTTTTAATTCAAAATTTCCTTGAACTTTTTGTAACCCCATATGAGAATAAAGCTAAGATTTATGTACTGATAAATTTGATTATTTAACCCTTCTTATATAATAAGGAAGGAGCTCTGGTAGCGTCGTGGTTACAAATTGGGTTGCTAACCTCAAGGTTGGCAGTTCAAAACTTCCAGCTGTTCAGGGGGAGTAAGATGAGGCTTTCTGCTTCTGTAAAGATTTACAGCTTCGGAAACTGTGCAGGGTCACTATGAGTCGGAACCAACTCCACAGTACTTAACAACAACAACATATAATAAATTGTTGTTTTTGTTAAGGACCATCAAGTCGGTTCCGACTCACATCGAGCCTGTATAGAGTTTCTGAAGCCTTTAAAACGTTGAGGGAGCAGAAACCCTCATGATTCTCTTGCGGAGTGGCTGGCAGGCTCGAACCGTGGACTTTGTGGTTCACAGTCCAGTGTTTATTGTATGGAGCTGCTGTGATTCTCTATAATAAGTATGATGTTATTGTTTTTGCTAAGTGCTGTTGTGCTGATTCCAACTCATAGCAACCCTGTATAGGATTTCCAAGGAGCAGCTGATGGGTTTGAACAGTAGATCTTATGCTTTGAAGTCCAGTGCTGATCCTACAGGGCCACATAAGGAGTCATAATAAGTATTTTGTTGTTGTTAAGTGCCGTTGAGTCAATTCCCACTCATAGTGACCTGTTTCCAAGAAACAGCTGGTGGGTTTGAACCACCAACCTTTTGGTTTGCAGTCCAGCATTTATCCTACAGTGCCACACAAGGAGTCCATAATAAGTATACAATTCCTTTTAAAATGAGAGAGCTGGGGAACAAGAAAACAATCACTTTGTTACCTTTGACTGATTCAATTTTTAAGAATTTTATTTACTTAAAACACATTTGTATCAAGACAGATATTCATATACAAGCAGTACTTGGGTTAAGAAAGGGATCCATTCCTAAGTGTGGCTTAAACCTAAACTTTTAAGTAGGTCAGAAAAGGTGCATATGGTTCTTATGTAGCTTTACTTTATTTAGTGCAAGAAAAGATTCTAAGCCTCTTCAGTGATTTAAGTGCTGCATGTACAGCAGATGAAGATGATAGTGATGAAGAGTTTGGTGGGTTTAAGGATTGGCTAAGTCATTTCAAAATGAGGGCAAATTTACATAACATGATACAGCTAGAATGTTTCTTAGAAGCCAAGATGGTGAAACTTTGTCTCTCATACTTAGGACGTATTATTACCAGGAAGGACCAGTTCCTGGAGAAGGACATTATGCTTGGTAAAGTAGAGGGTCAGTGAAAAAGAGGAAGACCCCCTAATGAGATGGATTGGCACAGTGGCAGCAGCCAGGGGCTCCAGTGTAACAATTGTGCGAATGGCACATGACCAGGCAATGTTTTGTTCTGTTGTGATAGGCTTGCTATGAGTCAGGACCAACTTGATGGCACCTGGCAATAACAATAATAGCAGTTGCTGGTTAAGTCAGATGTTCATAAATCGAATGTCCGTAAGTCAGACGTCTGAGGTTCTTTGCTGTATACCAAATTATAGTAAAATTAGTTACAGTAATGTGTAAACTTATTTTGTATATATAAACTTTTTTTAAAAGAAGACGATGTTTAATCTATTTTTAGGCATTGTTGTGGTTATTGCTGACAAGTTGGTTCTGATCCATAGAGACATAGTGTTTCCAAGGAGCAGCTGGTGAGCTTGAACCACCAACCTTGTGGTTCAAACCGACTTTGCAGTCCAGTGCATTAATCCACAGCACCATACCAGGGCATAATCTAGTCTTAATTATAGTGCAAATAAGCATCCCATAATTTAAGCAGCAACTTTTGGGCATCAAGTTCTTAACAGCAGAATAATCATAAAATGTTTCATAACTTCATTCAAAAGTTTTTCTGTTTGGTAGTATTAACTCTGAAATTATGAGTAATAAATTTATGAAATTGGTATACAATTGTGTAAAGAGTCACAAAATATTGGCAACATTTTTGCTAAAGGTAGGAAAGTTAAATGACTACATGGTTTTCACATCTATTTGAATGCCATTTGACTTGTGACAAGTCACAATAGAGAGATTAAGTTATAAAATAATCCTATTAAGTTAAACACTGAGTTTTTAAATTAATGAACTTTATGTGAGATTATGAGGTAAAAATATAGTTTTTATTGCACATATTTAAAAATTAGGATGTTTTATATTATATTTTAAAATAAAACTAGTACTACTAAAATAGTTGTTTTTTGTAACTTACAAAATTTGATTTGTCCTTTGAATTTTTAATGTCTTTCATTCAAATAAGAATTATGAAGTATTAGAGACAGGAAAATAATGAAGTAATTAGATAAGAACCTTCAGTAATTTTGTGTTTGGAGCATAGGCCTGTGTATGTAAGAAAATGAAGCATTTAGTTTGAAGATAATTATTGCGTTTGTCCTTTCGCTACATGTAGACATAATTGTGTGTTTTTCCTCTGTTTTTCTTCTTAACACTTTTCCACAAGCCTGCACTCATTAATCAAAGACGGTGCACTCCTGCTGAGGGCAGAGAGGTTCATCAAATTGGCAGTCAGTTTGGTGTAAAGAACGGTGTACTGAAGCTCTTAACTCGCTGGGACATAAATAAATCTAAGGTCTTTGTATGCAAACCCTGGAGGTTAATACTGTATAATTCAATGTCCTGTCTTTGTTTTTATGATTGATGTTTTTAAATGTTTGAAGCTTGATGCAAGTCTGCCTCAGGTCAGGTCTGGCAATCTGATTGGCTGAAGTAAGAAAGCATTAGGTTGTCAGAAGGACTTTAAGAGTATGCTGCAGAGATTTTTTTTTCCCCCTACGAGATCATTGTCATATTGCCTGAGCTGTTATAGGAATGTACCAATGATTGACATCTCCTGCTGTGATAATGGACCTAGTGCATGAAATGCCAATAGTTTGGTCCTATTTGTTCAGAAGCTTACTGCTATTTGTATCCTTAACAGAACTAACATGTAGAACAAGCAAAACTACTGGGATTTCTCTGTAGAAATAGTGCTGGGATTTGGCTTTAACATGAATTGGTTGCATATTCATAATTTAAGAACAGCTGGTTACAGCAAGCACATAGTCATTTGCAAGCTATTATAAACCATTCCACTCACACATGGAGCCAGGCTTGGTGGGCATGTATTTTTTTATTATTATTGATCTACCTGCATTTAAAATCTGGTCACTGCTGTACAGAAGCTCTTCGTTTTAGCTGTGTTTGCAACATAGAACAGCTTCAATTTTAAATATTTAAACTAAATATTGAATAAAATGAAGGTGCTTTGAAGGAACCAAGTGTAAAAGGTCACTAATGTCTTATCTATTGAACAAGTTTATTTATGTCTCATTTTGTCGAAAAATAAAAACAAAAAAAACAAGCTTAGATTATAGTCGTACAAGCATCAGAATTTTTGAAAACACATGCTTTATGATTTTGTACATAGTTAACTATATTATCTCCGAGTGAAAATATTGTTAGTTATATGCAGGTATAGGAAATAACACAAACCATAGTAGATTTTGATTAAGTAGCCTGTAAAGCAATGTACTATGTAGACAAATGATAGTAGTTTTAGTTTATGAGTTGTGTAAGCCAAGAAAGAAAGCCAAATGAACAGATTTTTATAACTGAAGTAGAATAATGTTCATCATCCTAAAACTATAAAACTGCTCTGTATTTTTAGAAGGGCTCTAATGAGGATTCCTTTCTGAGTTTTGAGTCACTTGTGGAATATTAAGCACAGCCACTCCTCCAAAACCCTATACAAGGTCGCTATGAGTTGGAAGCAGTTTGATGGCATGTAACAACACAACAACAGCAACAACTATTTTATAAGGTGGACCAGCTATAATACAGTTGTTTGATCTTGCTAGTAGTGACTGAAAGGAGAGCAGAAACGCTCTGTATCTCAAGCTTTGAATGAGAGGAGTGAGAGGAAATCATTGTAATTATGACTTTATATATTCTTATAAAAATCATGACAGGAGCCCTGGTGTTACAGTGGTTAAAGCACTTGCCTGCCAACAAAAAGGCTGGTTGGTCAAACCTAGCAACTGCATCTCTGAAGAAAGATGTAGTAGTCTGCTTCTATAAAAAAATGTATAGTCTTCGACACCCTACTGAGCAGTTGTACTCTGTATCCTATAAGGTTGCTGTGCTTCAGAATAGACTGGACGGCAGTGGGTTTGGGTTGTAAGAATCACAGGGAGCTATGCCTTGATCTATGTTAAAACAAGTGAATACTGGAGTGATTATTATATGGAGATTTCCAAACAACATAGTGCTCAGTTCACACATGCATGTGTGTTTGTCCCCACACTAGATGATGAAGTAGCTCTCAGCACTTCAAGGTTGAGTACTAGTCCTGAGAGTGCATTTTACTCTTTCTTGTCTTCTCAAATGACTGGATATGTTGGTAATATAACAGAATATATGGTCAAATTTAATCTGGCTGATAGTAGGTTGTATTTTTTCTAAATAATAAATGCAAAGGTTATTATAGGACAATATGTTATGTTTTGGTTTTGAATTGCATAGGATCATACTTTTATATATACGGTGAACTTGCCACTACTTAAGGTTAAATTGATCATTTTATTAATTCCGTGTCCTTTTCTTCTCTCCCTTTTGACTATTGTCCTTTTAATTGTTTCCCTTCTCTAGTATTTCAACATTATAAATACCAGATCAGTTTAGTTTCCCCTCCTCCCCTATGTTTGATAGGTCAGGTGGAAAGAAGTTCTTCATTTGGGGCTAGAATGAGGATTTGAGATTTTGTCTTCCTTTTCTGTTTCTCATTACAACAGATAATCCATCTTTTCTCTTTGGTTCTATTTTTTCTCTGTATATATATTTTAAGTTATAACTGTTAAAAAAAAATTGAGCAAAAAGTGAAGGGGACACCACTTCTCATATTTCTTGCTTTGACAGTGAGGAGCTAGCTTTTCTAAGGGATTCTGATGGCTCTAACTCAAAAAGCGTTTACTTCTTTTAAATTAGCAGAAAAGAGCGAAGCTGGACCTTCAATAGTAAGCACATCCGTAAGTATAGAAAGCAACAACAAAACTCACAGCCCTGTCTTCCAATAACACTAGTACTGAGTTCTACTAAAAATAGAACTTACACTAAAAATAGAGAGTGTAAAAAAAGATTTTTAAATATTCGAACAAAAATTGTACAAAAAGGTCTTTTGCATATTTTTTTGGCCAAGGGCAACACTTTTCAGTGACTAGATAATGTGGAGTCAGCAGCTCTGACTTTTCCTTACTTCGGTATTGCTCCATTAAGATTCATAAGTGCAATATTGTGATGGACATTTATTGTCAGAAGGAAACTTAAAAATTTTTACATGATCAGTTTTACAATGATGAGTTTTAAGTTAAATTAGAGGGGGAAAATATAGGACTAGAAGGCTATTGAGTTTAGAGAGAGGACATACTATCTTTCTTGATTTTCATGATGATATATACAGTTGCTTAAACATACTTGTTTGCCCATTCCTCAGGAGCAGTATTATTGTAACATAAACCATTATCATGGCATAAGTAGCATCGCCACTGCAAAAGTCAGAGAGCAGTCTGTAACATCCTTCTCTCTGTATGGATTGTTAGTGCAGCACACTGAGAAGAAATAGGATCTGGGCCGCCACAGTAGCTGTCAAAGGTTACAGGTCAAATCTGTGTTTTAAAGAAGGGTTACCGCAGAGCTGCAGGAAGGTTGGTCAGTAACAACAAAAAGGAGACCATCTTAAGGAAGACTTAAATGGGAAAAGTTCAGAGGAAGGAAGTGTTATTTAATTGACATTAATTGGAAACTATCGAGATTTTCCCAATAGTGATACATTTTATCATTAAATTCCTGTACATTGTCACTAATGTTCTCAATACCTTGTTGAGGAAATACCTCTTATCATACTTTTGGGATTTGAAGTTGAGGAGTTAGAGAAGGGCAGTGTAAACAGTAAACTGTTGGTTCAGGAAGGGTAAAAGTTCTCTTCTATACCCTTCCCCTTCCAGAAAGCCTGTTCATGGGCATACTTGCCAAAATTCACAAAAGAGTAGAATAGATTTAAAGAACATATAAATGTTTTAGTACTATGTGAGAAATGGAAGTATTAAGAGCAAGGCATACTCAGGAATTACAAAAAAAAAAAAAAGAAAAAAAGAATGTGATCAGAATTTCACTATTTTCTTTAATGATATGTTATATGCCAAAGTACCTTGACTTTGACTTTTTTCATGTTAATAAAAAGTCACCTTTTGTGAGATAGGTATTTTTTTTGCAACTTATTGCAAAAATTTTAGTTATTACAGGTATTAAAGATCTTGCAGCTGAAACAATTGGTTATATATACCTGTGTAAAAATACTTGTTTATGTATTTGTAAACAGCATTTGATAAGTGAGCAGAAAATAATCCTAGTTACCTGGGAGAACACATAAAAATAATTTATGCTTATTACTATTTTGATATGCTAACACTTAAATAAGGAGCTCTGGTAGCGTAGTGGTTACGAATCGGGCTGTGAACCTTAAGGTCAGCGGTTCGAAACTACCAGCCGCTCCGCGGGAGAAAGATGAGGCTTTCTACTCCCGTAAGGATTTACACCCTCGGAAACCCTGTACAGGGTCGCTATGGGTCGGAACCGACTCGACGGCACTTAACAACAACAACAACAACAGTTAAATACATTGATAATTAAATCAAGGACCAGACTTCGGTCAGCATTAATTTACTAATAACTAGAAACAATTCAAGGTGCCCAGTAGTAAGTGGTGCTGTAGGATAAGCACTGGGTCACAAGTCATAATAAAATCCATAATCTATATGCTTTTAGGAAGTTCATAGTAAATTATTTAGGGAGACAGGTGTGCATATAGGGAAATCTCATTATATGTGATTATATTCATGGAAATTCAGTTATTTCTGTTAGGAAAAAAAGAAGGGGATTTTAGGAGGAAAATCAGGTTAGATAGCTATCATTCATTCAGTGAACTGATGCCCCAGGTGGGATTCTTGAATCTGCTGTTCTGTTAGGTGTTCTCTGCTCCTGGGTGGCATAGTACACCAAATGTGGAATCATATTTTAATGAAATATTTTGTATAAATATCTTTTGTATATCACAGCTCCTAAATGCAGGGAATCCTGGTGTGGCACTGCAAGATAATGCACAGGGCCGTGAGGTCTTTTTAAACCACAGGGCTGGCAGTTCAAACCCACCAGTCCTTGGAAATCCTACACAGAGTCACTATGAGTCGGAACCAACTGACATCACTTAACAGCAGCAGCAAATGCAGGCTCCCTATGGGCATTAGGAGCTCAGCAACATAGATGCTACACCTGTCTTAATGTTGGCATTTAAACTGTGTTGGACTTACTGAGACAAAGTAGTTAGGACTCAAGTGTGGTAGCATGTCACAGATAATATTTATTATATTTTAATGCAACTTGATTAGAACTTATTACTCCTCTACCCCCACCCCATAAGATGAGCCTCTACTGTATATGAAATCATCATGGTTCAGGATAGTTTATATAATTAAGTATCGATACCCCAAACTATAAATGAGAAAAATGGTTTTTGGAATTAAAAGGATTTAAGGAGATGATGGCATTTGAATTGCATGCTGAAGGAAGTAGAAACTTTAACTTAGATCAGTAACCTGAACAGGCGAGAGTATGGTGGAAACCTGTCTAAAATTTGTTTGGAAAAAATTGTTAAGTTAGAAGGGGAATTTAGGTTAATTAGTAGATTTTTAAGTAGAGGAATAACTTGGTGAAAAAACCCCAAAAAACCCAACAACAATGGTGGCAGTGAGATAGGTTTGGAAGAAATTTGTTGAATGTATTGAAAGAAAAGTATATTTTAAAAAATCACTAGTAGTTTATTGTAAAAATTCCAGTGCTGGGTGGTAATGACTAGACTAATAGTAATGTGACTAGACAGACGGGTAAATATGAAGGACTTAATTATTTAAAGGAATGGGGTTGAGCTGGTTTGGGTAGGTTGGAGATTGTGTTTCCTCACATTCAAATCTTTTCATGTCATAATAATGCAATGTAGTTGAACTCATCAGGTGTACATTTTCAGATGATGAAAATGAGAACTAAAGAGATTGCTATGACTTATCACTTACCAGTGGTTAGATATTAGTGGTTAGTTTATCTTAAAACAAACTCATCTGTTTTTAAAATTCTTCTGCTACCTTCCTGGCGTATCACATTGTGCATGGATGACTAATCATATCCAGTTAGCCTAATCGTTTTCATATGTATTCGTGTTTCTTATGATTGCTGTTGTTAAGTGCCGTTGAGTTGGTCACGACTCACAGTGACCCTGTATAGGATTTCCAAGGAACAGACGGTGGGATAGAACTGCCAACCTTAGCAGTCCAGTGCTTATCTTACAGCACCACAGATTTCAGCACAGGATACCCCTTGGAGGCACTTCTATTCTGTCCTGTGAAGTTGCTATGATGCGAAAATGACTCAACACACAACATGATGCCAAAAACCCATTTCTGAAAATCACTGGCATATAGGAGGCAGCAGATTTTAAACATATCACAGACATATCAAATTTGTATGAATCCCTGAGTATGTAGCCTTTTTTAACTCCATGCATTTGTACATGATGTTCCTTGTCTGAAATTCTTGTCCTGTGTTTTGCCTGGTAAAATTCTGCTTATTTTCTAATACCCTGTTGAAGATTTTTTCCTGCTAAATCTTCCCAACCCTTGACTAATCATCCCTCAGGGTTATCTCCTTTTTCCCTTGTGCCATATAGTCCTCTGTGCTAGTTGTCACAGGGTACACGGTTGGGCTGGATTTTTTTTGCTGTTATAAATATGCTTCCATGAATTCTTATGCGTAATTTTTCAGTTGAATCAGAGTTTTTCATATACTTAATTATATATTATGCAAATAAAAGCAATTTTGTTGCCTTACTATTAATATGTAAGTTCTTTTTTTAAAGAATAAAATTAAGTTGACCAGTACTTACAGATCAGTATTAAAATTGGTGGTGATTGTGATGTGCCTTGGAGTCGGTTCCGACTCAGTGACCTGTATAGGGTGTCCGAGGCTGTAAAACTTTATGAGAGCAGAAACCCTCATCTTTCTTCTGCGGAACCGCTGGTAGTTTTGAAAAGCTGACCTTGAGATTAGCAGCCCAACTCATAAATACTATGCACATTAGACTTATTTTATCCTAACTTGGGAAATGTTTCTAATACTTGATCTTTGTCTGTCTTATCAGCTTTTGGGTTGTTATTTCCTATTTGTGATTTTGGTGTTTCGTTTTTTTCTGTTTTGTGTGGGCTGGTGGTGATGGATAGGAGTAAGGAGTGAGGATTAGGATTGGAACTATGGTTAGGTCTAGTCTAGGCCTAGGACTCTGTTTATTGTTAGGTTTATGGTTAGGACTAGGGTTAGTGTTAACGTTAAGGCTTTGGCTAGGGCTAGGAGTAAGCCTTGATCCAATTTTTAGGGTTACAGTTAGGTTTATTTATTTTTATTGAAATCTATTTGGTTTCTTTTTGGAATCATTTGGAAGTTCTCTAACTACATTTTATCCCCTCTTTCTTACTTTATGGTTTTTTTTGTTGTTGTTGCAACTGTATGTATCTCTAGTTCTCTGTTTTCATTCTTAATAGGTCTGTGGCATTGTGGGATAAGCAGTGGACTGCTAACTGAAAGGTTGACGGCTCAAACCCACCAGTCACTCCTTGGAAACCCTACATAGGGTCACTCTGAGTCAGAACTGACTCACTGGCACTCAGCAACAAAAACAACAGTGTCTGGGTTGAGTCTAGGTTACATTGTCATGTATTGTTAGTCTCACATTGTTTTCTGCTATTGTTGGTTCTCTGTCCAAACAACTACCGTCAGTGTGTTTTGTAAGGTTGGTCTGTTTTTTACAAATTCTTTTGATTTGTTTGTCTAAAAATGACCTAATTTTGCCAGCAAATTTGATCAACAGTTTTGTTGGATATATGGTTTTTGGTTGGTAATTTGTTTCTGTCACAGTTTTATGCCTTCGTGCCTGTATAGTTTCTACTGAGAAATCAGATTTTAGTCTTACTTGTTCTTGTTTGTAGATAACTTTTAGTTTTTTTCTGAGCTGCTCTCGAGATTCTTCCTTGTCTTTGGTTTTGAAAAGTTTGACTATAATATGTCTTGGTGTTTTCATTTGGGGGAGAGAGTCCTGGTGTGGAGCTGTGGGTTAATGCGCCAGACCGCAAAGGCATTTGTTGTGAAGTGCTGTTGAGTCGGTTTTGACCCATAGCAACCCTGTATAGGGTTTCTGAGGAGCAGCTGGTGAGCTTGAACCACCAACCTTGTAGTTCAAATGGCTTTGCAATCTGGCACATTAACCCACAGCACTGCACCAGGACTCCAGCCATCATATTGGGGTGAATTAATTAAATGTTTGACCAAATATAGCAGACTAACTTTTAAGTTGATAATTTTGTATGGCTCATGAATTATGTTATAAATATCATGGCCCTTGGTAGTATAAAGGTTTCCCACCCCTGTTCTAGCAGATGAATATTGAGAGGTTTTCCTTCAAGTGTATTATTAAGGTTTTCAATTGATTCAATTCTATTTTTTTGTCCATTCAGTTTATTATCTATTTCTGAAGTGTGTTAATCTTTTGGCTTTCTTATTGCTGTTTTGGTATGGTTCTCATTTTTTTCTGTGAGTTTCCTGAGAGTTTGCCCATAGTTTTGTCTGTTTTCCTTGATTTTTTTTTTTTTATCTTTCTCACGATCCTTTCTATTGCCTAATTAGGAAGGCACAGGAACAAGCGAATACTACACCTACTTGTTGCCAACCTCTAGCCCATCCTGTGCCACAGGTCAGCTGTATAAATTGTTGTTAAATGCTTGTCATTGAGTCTGTTCCAACTCATAGTGACCCTGTATAGGGTTTCCAAGGAGCAGTTGGTGTGTTTGAATTGCCAACCTTGCAGTTCAAACTGACCATGTAGTTCAGTGTTTATCCTACAGTAACACACCTGGACTCTGCTGTATACATTGTTGTTGTTATTACATGCTGTCAAATTGGTTTCAACTAATAGCAACCCTGTACAAGGTTTCTGAGGAGCAGCTATTGGGTTTGAACTACCAACTTTGTACAGGTTCGGAGTCCAGTGCTGATACCACAGTGCCAGTCACTTCCCAAAGCTCAAGATGACCACGCTGTTCCACACTAGCCTACAGTCCTCCTGTTTTCATCTCTTACTGCTCCTGTTCAGTTTCCTCTTCAGTGGGCACTCAGTCCATTTCTCTGCCCTATCCTCAGATGTTCAAGGTTTCAGGATCACCATCTATATCTGTGTCACTCAGTCTCTCATGTTTTTGTCACAGAGGGTTGGCTTAGTGTGTCTGCTTACTGTGCCATATTTTCCTGAATTCCAGCTGTCTTGCCCTGTTTCTGTTGCTGATTTTCTTTTGTTGTTGGTTTGTGATTTTGGAGACTCCCATGTGTTGCAGAGTAGAACTGCTCCATAGACTTTCTTGACTGTAACCTTTGGAAACAGATCGTCTGGCCTGCTTCTTCTTGATGTTGCTGGATGGGTTTGAACTGCCAACCTTTTGGTGCACCACCCCAGGACCTTCCTATATGCACTTTTTAAAAAAAGCATGTTAAGTATCTGCTTCTGTCTTTTGAGAAGTAGATTTTTTAAATCAGGTAAAGATATTGGATTATTTTCAAATACTTAGGCAATTATGTTGTACACTATCATGTCAGTTTTGACTCATAGCAACCCTGTATAAAGTTTCCAAGGAGCAGCTCTTAGGTTTGAGCTGTCTACCTTGTGATTACAGTCCAGTGCTTATCTTATAGCGCCATACCAGGTAATTTAGACTATGAATAATCCTTAATTGTTGTTGTTGCTGTTGTTAAGTGCCTTCCAGTCGATTCTGATCCTTAATGGGCACCCCCATTTACCTTAGTATTATTTATTTAAGGTTTTGTTTCCTGTTTTATGATTTGTGCTAGAGGTTTAGATGTTGATGGTTTTTAATATAAGGATGCATCTAAAAGTTGGTAGAAAATTCTATTATCTTTTAATTCCATTTTTCCACAAACTTTTGTAGTATAGTGGTTATGAATCGGGCTGTTAACGTCAAGGTTGGCAGTTCGAAACTACCAGCCGTTCCGTGGGAGAAAGATGAGGCTTTCTGTTCCCGTAAAGATTCATAGCCTCGGAAACCCTGTGCAGGGTCACTATGAGTCGTGACCGACTCCACAGTACTTAACAACAACAACAACAACAACATACATATATGGGGTAAGAGGCAAGATGATCTGGCTAACAGAAAATATAGTTTTGAACATTTTCTTCTAGAATTTTTTCTCTGAATCTGTTGAAATGTTTGCTTTATGGCAGAATCTGTGATCTGTTTGAGTCTACCTCTGATTTTGACAGCTCCTCTGCTTTGGGAAGAGCTTGGCTCAACAGAATGATGATATTGGAAGGAGGAGTCACGCCGTAATCCTGTGGTTTATGAGGTTTTTTTGGTGAGTCAGGGCTTATTTATGTCTCTTAGTCAAATTTGATCATCACGGGCACATCGGGTCCTTTTCAACCTTAATGACAGGTTGAGGGAAATTATAGTGATGAGGCCAAAAGGTGAGTCTCTTTTAACCCTTAGCCCTTGATGCTCTGTGTGCTGTGTGAGACTAGTCCCAAGCTCTATGATCTGTACTTCCCTTACAGGCCTTCTGTGTCCCTAACCCTCAACTTCGTAAGTTAGGGATTGTTGGGTTAACATTCTTAGCCAATGGTTCTTCCTAATGCATCTAGGAAATCAAAACTATTTTCATAATAATACTAAGATGTTATTTGTGTTGATATGCAGTACATAAATCATTGCTACGTTCAAGTTCCTGGTATGGCGTTGTAGGATAAGCACTGGAGTGCTAACTATAAGGTCAGCAGTTCAGACCCACCAGCTGCTCCTAGGAAATCCTATATGGGGTCACTATGAGTCTGAACTGACTCAGCATCACTTCACAAAAACAACATGTTCAGATCAATCAGTAATTAAGTATTGTATAAATTTCTGTTTAAATTTTCAATATGATAAATATCCCACATAAATGAAAGCTCTCTGAAGTTCTCAATCAGTTCTACAAATAAATATAATGGGATTAGGAGATCAAAAGGCCCAAGAACCCAATCCCTCCTTTAGGACATAGCTAGTCTCCCTTTTTTTGTTTGTTTGTTTGTTTTGTTTTTTGTTTTTTGTCTTTTTTGTCATTATTGCTCCTAAAAGTATCTGGAAATTTAAAATTTTGTTAAATTCCATTTTTCCATGGATAATAGTTCCCTCACTTGTATAGTCTCAACTACCTATTATGTTGTGACTTTTAACCAAAGCAACTGATTTCCATTTAAAACAAAATGAAACAAAAATGTTGGCATTGGATAATTGAGAATTGTTGGATTTTACCAGCTTTTAGCAGATTAGCAGAGCTCATGAATGGCTGGTAAGTTTAAACCGCAGACCTTGCAGTTGAAACCAACCTTATGGTCTAGTGCTTATCCTATAGCACCACACCAGGACTCTGGGAGACACTAATGATATAGACTTCGGACATAGTCACTGTTCTCTGTTGTTAACAGAATAGCTTTTAGCAGTTAACAGAATATATTGTTAACAACATACCATTGTTGCTATTAAGTACCTTTGAGTTGGTTCCAACTCACAGCGACCCTGTATAGGGTATCCCAGGCTTATTAAATCTTTGCAGGAGCAGAAAGCCTCGTCTTTCTCTCTTGGAGTGGCCGGTGGGCTCGGATTGCGGAACAAGTGGTTCGAAGTCCAGTGCTTAGTCTGTGGTGCCGCCACATTCCTAGCATATCATTTTGTTGTTGTTAAGTGCCATCAAGTCATTTCTGACTTAATGGTGGTAGTGGTGATGTGCTGTGAAGTCGGAACCGACTCCTAGCGACCCTGTACAGGGTGTCTGAGGCTGTATATCTTTACAGGAGCAGAAAGCCTTATCTTTCTCCCGTGGAACAGCTGGTAGTTTCGAACTGCAGACCTTGCGGCTTACAGCGCGATTCGTAACCACTACGCTACCAGAGCTCCTTTAGCGACCCTGTATAGGGTTTCCAAGGAGCGGCTGGTGAGTTTGAACCACCAACCTTGTAGTTCAAACCAACTTTGTGGTCCAGTACTTTATCCCACAGCGCCACACCAGGACTCCTAGCATGTCATATGTTTTATTAAATTATCATTTATATTCTTATATTTTAGTTGTCACATGAAACACTGGGAAGTATGAAAGCGGAAACTTAAATTTGCCTGTTTCCTTTAGAATTGTTGTTTTTAGTGCCATCGGGTCGATTCTGACCCATAGTGACTCTGTTTAGGGTTCCCAAGGAACAGCTGGTGAACTTGAACCACCAACCTAGTGGTTCAAACTACCTTTCAGTCCAGCGTATTAGCCGACAATGCCACACCTTATTTAGAATTGGAGCAAGCCTATTTGGTATGCAATTTAGGAAAACTGTGCAACATTTTGTACTTTGCTTTGTCAGTTATTATTTATTAACTTTTTACTGTACGTGAGAAGCTATGTTAGAATGAGGTAGATAAGAGGGTAAGATGAATAGGATACTGTATTAATTGTCTATTGCTATATAGCAAAATAAGGAGCTCTGGTAGCGTAGTGGTTATGAATCGGGCTGTGAACCGCAAGGTCAGCAGTTCGAAACTACCAGATGTTCCGCGGGAGAAAGATGAGGCTTTCTGCTCCCGTAAAGACTTACAGCCTCAGAAACCCTGTACAGGGTTGCTATGAGTCGGAACCGACTCCATGGCAAATAACAACAACAACATATAGCAAAATATTACAGATTTATCACTCAGAACAATAAACATTCATTAGTATTTCTCTTTTCCTGGGTCAGGAATCTGGGATTAGCTTAGTTAGGTGGTTTTGACATTAGGACTCGCATGAGGTGACACTGTAGCACTCAGGTGGCACAACAGACTTCTCAAGACTTAACTGAGATTGAGGGATATGCGTCAAAACTCTCCAAGTTATTAATAGGATATTCTTTAACAATTTCTTGTTGGGTGTTGACCAGTTCCTTGCCAAGTAGTCTTCATAGCATTGCTCCTGGTGTGGTAGAGTGGAGAATGATGAAAGGTGTAAGAGAAAGACCAAGAATGAAGCTGCATTGTTCTTTATAACCTAATGTTAGAAACAACATACCATCAATTCAGCCATACTCTCTAGGTCACACAGACTTATCCTGGTAGAAGGGCATGAATACAAGGAGTACCAGGGAAGACCATCGGAAACTGTCGTAGATGGTGGTTACTATTGATAATATTGTTGAACACATCATTTTCTAAATCTTGTGTTGGTTATAATAATCTATTTGGAGTGAGACTGTTGGAAGAGAAAAAAAAATTTCAAGGATTTAATAGTCATGATTTTGCATACTTACAGACTTCAGATGACCCAGGATTTACTTAGAAAATCAGAAAGAAATCCCATTTCAAACACATTATATATTTCATTGGTATGAGTTATGTGTCTGTTTATGTAAAGGTTCATGTCCATATTAACAGTGTTGTTAGGTAACATCGAAACAATTCCAACTCAAAGCAGTCCTATGCACAACAGTATGGAACAGTGTCTAATCTTAACAATCATTGCTGTGTTGAGCCTATTTGTCAGTCCATCCTGTTGAAGGTCTTCCCCTTTTTCACTGACCCTCTACTTTACCAAGGATAATGATAACATGTCCTAAATTGATGAGATGGAATCTCATAGTCCTCTCATAAGTAGCATTTAGTTTTATTTCTTCCGAGACAGAATCCCTGGTATATTCAGTATCCTTTGACAGTAACTTAATTCAAGTCATCAATTCTTCTCTGGTCTTTTTTATTCATTGTCCAGCTTTCTCATGCATATGAGGTGATTGAAAATGCCATAGTCAGGTAACCTTAGTCCTCAAGGTGACATCTTTGCTTCTTAGTACTTTATGAGGTTTTTGTTTTGATTTGTTTTTTCAAGTTTTTATTGTGAATTGAGTGATAGTTTACATGGGAGAACATCAGCTTTACATTCATCTTATTGTATTTCATTTCATTGCAATGATTACAATCCCTTCCATGCATCATCATTCAACAGCATTTGCTGTCATTCCCTCTGTTTATTTTTTTATTTTTATTTATTTTTTGGATGTACACTGAAGCACTCAGGAATATATAACCATTCAAACAACCAAAGGTCATTCTCTGCAAGCCTGTTCCCTGGTGCCACCAGCACATAGCCCCTCTCCCTCCTTGAGTCTAGAGTCCCCAGCCACTCTCCACGTCATTGTCTCTGCCTCCATCTCTGGCGTTGCTGCATCTTTAAGAGGTCTTTTGCAGGTTTGTCCAGTGCAATATGTCATTTGTTTCTTGACTGCTGCTTCCATGGGAAGTAACTGTAGATTCAAGTAAAATGAAATCCTTCATAGGTTCAATATATTCTTTTTTTTTCTTTTTTCATGACGCTGTTTATTAGTCCAGTTTGAGGATTTTTTGTTTCATTTATCTTGAGATGAAATCCATACTTAGACTGTAGTCTTTGGTTTTTATCAGTAAGTGCTTTAAGTCCTGTTTACTTTCAGCAAAGTGTCTTGTTGCATATCGTAATTTGTTTGAGTCTTCTTCCAATGATGCTATGTTATTTCACTTATAGTCCAGCTTCTAGAATTATTTGCCCAGCATACAGATTGAATGAGTGAAGACATACAATCCTGACACACACCTTTCCTGATTTTAAGCCATAAAGTATCCCTTTGCTACGTTCAAAAGATTGCCTCTTGTTCTATGTACAGTTTTCACATGAAGACAACCACAAGTGCTTTAGAGTTTTCAGTATTTGTAGTGCTATCCATAATTCGTTATGATCCACACAGTTTAATGGCTTTGTATAGTTGACAAAATAAAGATAAACATCCTTCTGGTACTGTGTATTTTCAGTCAAGATCCATCTGACAGCAATATGATAGCCCTCCTTTCGTGCCTTCTGTCGATGTACTGCTGCAGGTATTTTGAAATTATCTTCAGCATAATTTTACTTGTGTGTTTTAGAGATGTGTGGCATCAGTTATGTATTACTATTATTATAATACTGTTAGTTAAAATGAAGTTGTAATTGTTATTGTTGTTAAGTGCTGTAGAGTCAGTTCTGACTCATAGTGATCCTGTATACAGTTTCCGAGTCTTTGCAGGAGCAGAAAGTCTTATCTTTTCTTTTGCAGAGCAGCTGGTGGGCTCAAACTGCTGACCTTGTGGTTCCCAGTCTAGTGCTTATCCTACAGATCCACTGTACTGCCTGAAGTCCTAAATGTTGTTGTCATTGTTGTTGAGTACCGGCGAGTCAGTTCTGACCCGGAGTAACCTTGTATAGGGTTTCCGTGGAGCAGCTGGTAGTTTGAACTGCCAGTCCAGTGCTTATCCTACAGCGCCACACCAGAAGTCCTAATTAGGATCACAAAATGTAGTAGAATATATAAAAGCCTTAATTCCAACACTGTGAATCACACTTAGAAAGTTAATCTGTACGCTTGGTGATATTTGGTTTTGTTATGCTTTTTCACATATTTTTAATAAAGTTATATATAAAATGTAAATACTTTTCAATAAAAATGATGAAGAAAAAAATACTGCAAGGGTATTAGTGTTTTTACGATGTATAGACTGATTTCTTTCTTCCTTTTTACATTTTAGATTATTTTCTTAAAATTCAGTGACTATATTTGCAGCTCAACACTTAACACTCTTGACTGTTATCTTAAAGTATTTGCTTCTATTTTCCAAGCCTACCTTTGTTGCCATAGAAACAGAAGTGGACTAAGCAACTGGCAATGCAGCTAGCACATGAAATTAATAAGCATTTAAATTTTAAGTCTCTACCTGTAGTTTCTATGTCCCATTAAAACTCATGTTTTAATGGAAATAAGCAATTGATATAGATCTGTTGACCACAAGGAAAAAAAATCTGAAACGTTAATCTGAGCCAAGATTAAAGAGTTGTTCATTTGCCTATATGGTGGTGGTATTGTGTGGCATCAGTTCCGACTCATAGTGACCCCGTACAGGGTTTCTAAAGCTGTAAATCTTTACGGGTGCAGAAATTCTCATCTTTCTCCCACGGACCAGCTAGTAGTTTTGAACTGCTGACCTTGAGATTAGCAGCCCGACTTGTAACCATTACGCTACCAGAGCTTGTTTTTGCCTACACAGTTGCTAGAAAACCTTGGTAAGGAGATTTTCATTCCTGAAAATAGTTAGATTAGTATTCATTCCTTACTGTTAAACTCCTTAACTTATTTATAATGTACATTTAATTTGTAGGTACAATACTTATTTTATAGGAAATGAGATTTGATATTATTTGATAAGCCTATTGTGGCCAAAATGCTTTCACACATACTTAATTAAGCAAAGCCTGAAAATTAGATACAATCTGAGAATGCATTAAAATATTAAGTGTAATTAGACTTAGTGTCATGTGTTTATCAATTTAAGTAATAAATGATTGCTCTAAAATAAATTTTTATTATAAAATGTTATATTTTTAGACTAACATTTAGAAAGCCTTTAGTTGTGTTTTATTGCATTTTTAATTTCCTCTTAAAGTGTAGGAACAAAGACTTGGCAATCTACTTTTAAAAGCACCACTGAAAGCCCTTTGGAGTATAATGTAGCCACATGGTATCGCTCTAGCTGTAAGCCTGGATCAACTTGATTTATAAATCCACTTTATCATGAATTGATTTTGGTAACATGTTGACTGAATGAGTTGAGGGTACCACCCTCAGCACCTTTACACTATGGAACGCCTATTCTTACAGCTGAATAGCGTGGGTACCACACGTGACACATGGTTACCTAGTGTACAATCCTGTAGCTGGCTCCAGTTTCAATCTGCATATAAACATTAGTGTTTAGTAGTTAGCAAAATTTTCTTACTTTTTACCTAATAATAATTGCACTGCTTACACTTAAATAGGTTACCTTGAATACCTTATCCCTCTTTTAAGAAAATTGTCTTCTATTTTGGCATTTGCATATAGATTCTTATATATTCATTACAATTTTTATATTCTCAAAAATGTTCCCTTTCTGGGTTCCACTGCTTAAGTTTACCTTTGCTCTTTTTTGCTTATGTATGTTTCCCTAAAACAGATTGGCTAACTATACTAGATCCTCACTTAGTATTTAAGAAAATGATTTAACATTAACATTTTTAGTTGATTATATTTTAATTGTTTTAATTTTAGAGATGTATGGCAATGATTAAGTATTGAATTAGGTGATTTATTTGCAAATGAAGTTGACCAAAGCCACAAAACTAATACTAATAAGGAGCTCTTATCTCAGAAATATTTCTTATCTAAGAAATATTCTCTTAGGAGGTGTGGTGTTTAAAATGTGTAGGATACTTTGATTTGTCACAATGACTGAACAGAGCTACTGGCATTTAGAGGGCAAAGCCAGCAATGTTAAACATCAGCAAGGTTCCGGATAGTCCAAAATGTTAGTTGCACCTGTGTGAAAATAAAACACTGACACTGAGCTTAAGTCCTATTTTGCTAAGATGATTCACTATTTGTTTTTAGTCATATCTGATGTATTTTCCTACTGCAGATGAAAACTAACACTAACTTAAGTATGACTATATAAAGGCACGGGAGTCCTGGTGTGGCAATATAGGATAAGCACTGGACTACAATGTTGGTTTGTAGGTCAGGGGTTCAGACTCATCAGTCACTCTTGGAAACCCTCTACAGGATTGCTATGAGTCGGAATTGACTCAACGGCACTTAACAGATAAAGGAATGAGTCCTGATGTAGCGCTGTAGGATAAGCACTAGACTGTTAACCACAGACCTACCAACTGCTCTTTGGAAATCCTATATGGGGGTCACTATGAGTCGTAATCAACTTGATGGCACTTAACAACAACATAAAGGCAAGGTGTGACTGTGTACAAATAACTTCAAATATAAGAATCAGAACAAAGTAAATTCCTTTGAGGTAGAGGTCACATATTTCGAAGATTTCCACATTCTCTAAGCTTCTTTATCACTCCATCTTGGATACAGATGTATCTCCCTCCTCTCTGCCCTCTACATTTGTGTTCAGCTGTTGACTTCGTCATCTCGTAGAACTCATGACTTTATGTAACAAGTTAAGTAGTTTATTAAGGATCTGGTTACAACTTGGGAACAGGATCAGGAAGCATGTAGGCAGTCTCCCTTCTTTATTGCAGGACAGCTCTTTCGCAGCTCCTCTTGGCATGACAGGCTGTCTCTCCATCACCCAAAGACAGGCTCCTCTTGACCCACTCAGGACAGGTTCCTCTTGATCCGCTCAGGACAGACTTCTCTTAGCCCTGCCTTCTGTCACCACGCTTATCATCCACTCTACTACAGGGCTTCTTGTGGTCCTCTTGGCATGCCTTTGCCATCAGCTCCCTCTGGGACTGTAACTGTCTTCACTGTTGCAGTCCTTGACCCATGTTACAGGTCTTCTAAGAGGGTTTTTTTTCTGTGTCTTTCAAATTCTTCTTTTTTCCTTCTTCATGCTGTTTCCCTTTTTTCTGTTTGACAAACATCTGTGGGACTTGCTGCAGATATATACATAATCCCTTGCTAAATTCAAGGCATGGCTTCTTCCAGCAAGGGACTACAAAATGACCAATCCATCTCCTTGAGAGTTTTTCTCTTTTTCGCTGACCCTGTATTTTTCTAGTTATGATGTCCTTTTTCAGGGACTCGTCCCTCCTGATAATATGTCCAAAGTACCTGAGTTGAAGTCTCACCATCCCACTTCTCAGGAGCATTCCTGATGGTTTCAGTATTCTTCCCTACCACCATAATTCAAATGCATCTGTTTTTCTCTGGTCTGCTTTATTCAGTCTCCTGCTTTCACATGCATATGAGGTGATAGAAAATACCACGGCTTAGTTCAGGCACACTTTAGGTCATCAGAGTGACAACTTTGCTCTTTAACTCTTTAAAGAGGCCTTTTGCCGCACAGCTGTACAATATAATACGTTGTTTCATTTCTTGATTGTTGCCTCCACGGATGTTGATTGTGAATTCAAGTTAAATGAAGTCCTTGACAACTTCATTCTCCATTTATCTTGATTTTGTTTATTGGATCAGTTGTAAGAATTTTTTGTTTTCTTTACATTGAGTTGTCAAACAAGGTTGTGTTATATGCATATAATGTTGTTGTTAAATGCCATCGAATAGGTTCCGACCCATAACAACCCTGTCTAGGGTTTCCGAGGAGCAGCTGGTGAGCTTGAACCACCGACCTTGCAGTTCAAATGGCTTTGCAGTCTGGCGCATTAGCCCACAGCGCTATACCAGGATATGGCAGGTCGTTAATGGATTTCTTCCAATCCTGATATACCACCTTCTTCTTAATTTAGTCCAGCTCCTTGAATGATTTTTTCAGCATACAGATTGAACTAATATGGTGAAAGGATACAACCCTGACATGTACCTTTCCTGATTTTAAAACTACACAGTATCCCATTGTTTTGTTCAAACAACTGCCTCTTGGTCTTAATACAAAATATTGATCATCAGTAAATTAACAAATACGTTTCAAAGGGTTTTTATGTTTATTGTGGAATTTTAATATTATAGTTGAAATTGTGAAATCATTAATTCTAAAAATGTTCTGCATCTTTATCACATATAAAGTTACTTATTAATACAAAGATATTCTAAGTATTAAATCTGTCATACTTAGATATGAATAAAAGGTGACTAAGTGACGTAAAGTTGAGTTTTGCCAAAAATGTAGCATAAGAAAGGTATGTAAAGGAAAAAATAATTTAGGTCAATGATGTTGTAAAGATTTTTAAAGTAAACATTTAGATAAAACCAGGTGATCACTGGCACACTTTCTAACCTAGAGATGACCCACCCACTGCTATGGAGTCGATTCTAACTCATAGGAACCACTCTACAGGGCAGAGTAGAACTGTGAGAAGGTATCACTCTATTACAGCTATAAAATGAATGCATAAAAAACAACTAGTTAATATTGTTACATGATTCGAACATCAAAGGAAGATAGTTTAAGGAAGGAAAGTGGGTGTATTCATAATTTTCTTTATAATGTTTATACTATGGGCACTTAAAAATTTTAAAACTGGCTCCTAACTGTCAGTTACATAATTTATTGCAAAAAAACTTCTTACCCTGTGTAATTGCAGCTGATAGTCAATCTTTTAACCAATAAGGTCAAAATGGGAAATCATTAAAAGAATTAGTAATTTAAAATTCTCATACCCATTTGCCTTAATTATCTTTTGTGTGTGTGTATGTGTGTGTGGCCAGTCTGTATCTTTGAGGATGGATTCCCTACATGTAAATAATGGTGTCTTTTTATTTTTTTTTAATGTTTTATTGTGAACTATGTGATACTTTCCACGGGAGAACATTAGTTATACATTCATTCTATCGTATATCATTTCATTGCCATGGTTACAATCCCCTCCATGCATCATCAACCAACCAAAGGGTATACCCTGCAAGCCTGCCCCCTGGTCATCAGCTCACAGCCCCTCTCCCTCTCTGGGTCTAAAGTCCCCAGCTGCTCCATCTCTCCACGTCATCATCGCTGCCTCCATCTCTGGCATCACTGCTTCTCTCTCTGCTCTTCTCCCTTGGTGGTCCCAAGGACCTCCGCTCCTAGACTGCAAAGTTAATCACTCCCCTCCTTGCTATAAAATGTCTACCTTTACATTTATAACCCTCACAAGCAGCCCTGATAACAATTATTCACTATTGTATCACTATTGTATCACAAGAGACCTATCCACATTTTCTTTCATCAGCCCTGCCTAGACAGATTGAATACTACTCAATGGAGGTTCTACCTTCCTCCACACCCTCTAGATCTAGATGCCCTATTGAAAGCTTGTAAGCCAGTTGCTTCTAGCCTGTGAACCCCCCTCCCCCCCATTTTGGGTAGCCAATGTCCAAGTTGCTCATCCCTGTCTACTCTGTGTGTGGAGGGGTTGGGAATGATCCTCACTGTAAAGATTTGTTCCCTCTTTTGAGCTACTGCATCCATAGGTGTAGGTCAAGTTCATCAAATTGTATCAGATTACACTTTTTTTCCTCTTCTTTCTTCTTCTGGTTGAGCTCTGATCATCCAGTCATTGAAGCCAGGTCAAGTGGGTATTATCTGCCAATGTGGGTGTTCTTCTGCATATGCCCTCTCTTCTTATCAGCTGGACACTTCACTCTCCACTCTAGTCCTCTGTGGCTATGTCATTGACCCTGGGCCCAAGAGTCCCCAGGTCTTGCCACACTGCTGGCCAACCAGGTCTCCACCCGGGTTCACAGGAGTCTATTGAATATTGTAGGGCTTAGCTCGCAACTTCATTGCTGTTTTTCACTCACTTCCCCTTATCAGTGACAAATGTGGTCACCAATCAGAGTGTGTATTCCCATTGAGTCTTAGTCTTGGAAGGGGATTGCCCTGAGGGGACCCGACCACTTGCCTTGATGTCTCCTGGACAAGCAACTTGCTTGTTCTTCTATTAATCAGTCAGTCTGCCTATGTTGTTTTGTGCTTTTACTGTCTGTCTTTCTTTCAAGAAGTATCTTCTGTTCTTCTAGCCTGCTCCAGGCTAGTCTGCTTGTCCTTTCAAGTGGAAATTTCCCACCTCTTAAAATTCTGGATGCTGTTCAGGATTCCACTTATAGTCTCCTCAGGAAGCCTCCGTCACTGGGCACTGTAGCCCCATTTTACATATTCCAATCAATTATAGGCAGAAGATGGACTTACAGGCTTTCTATGGTGATATTTCTGGCTATTCCCTTCTCTCCCTCTCCAGTGTCTATTTTATAATGGTATGCCAGGGAAGTCAAGATTCATAAGACAGCCAAACATCTTAACACTATTTCCCCCCTTTTACCCATTCCAATCATGTCTCAATGTCTGTATCCCAGAGCCCTGTTGTTCCAAGGCTGTGCATACATCATTATTTACCTCTGTCCCACTTAGCCCATGCAAACCTACCTAATTGTAATCCCATCCACTTTGTTCTTCCATTCCCTTCCCCCTTCTTGTATATTGCCCCCATCCCTAACACCCAAACTATCCTGTGTCTATTCCCTACCCTGTGCTCCACCTTCGCCTCCCTCCCTTCTTCCCACCCTCCACATTTCAGTAGCCCTCAAAGAATCCCACCCCACCCCCACCTTTAGTATGGGTTCTTTTTCTTAGTCTTTTACAGTAGTGGTCCTATGCAGTATTTCTCCTTTTGTGACTGACTAATTTCACATAACATAATGTCCTCAAGGTTCATCCATGTTATGCAGTGGCTTGTAGCCTCCTTGTTATTCTCCAAGGTAGTATAATATTCTATTGTGTGTATGTACCA
>NW_006408699.1:3129110-3130611 GCF_000296735.1 Chrysochloris asiatica
GACATGGTCTATTCTGGAGTATGTTCCATGTGCACTGGAAAAGAATATGTATTGTGCTGTTGTTGGGTTGAATGCTCTGTACACATCTATGAGGTACAGTTTGCTAATTGTGTTATTCTGTATCTTTGTCAAGTTTCTTTCTGGTTGTTCTATCTATTTATGAAAGTGGTGTATTAAAATCACCCACTATTATTGTAGATTAATATATTTCTTTCTTCAAAACAGAGTTTGCTTTATGTATTTTGGAGCGCTTTCATTGGGAACATAGATATTTATTATGGCTATGTCATCTTGTTCAATTGTCCCTTTAATCATGAGATAATGTCCATCTTTATCTATTATGCTGGTTTTTGCCTTTAAGTTTATTTTATCAGAGGTTGATACTGCCAGTGCTGTTTGTTTTATATTGCAATTAGCTTGGTATATATTTTTCCATCCTTTGACTTTTAATATATTTTTGTCTCTGTATGTGAGATGTGTCTCTTGCAGACAGCATATTGAAGGATCATGTTTTCTTATCTATTCTGCCACTCTCTGTCTCTTAACAGGTGCATTTAATCTGTTTACATTCAGTGTAATTATCAATAGATATGGATTAATTGCTGCCAATATGTTTTTCTGTGTGTGTGTTGTTGCTGCTTTCTTTGTTCTGTGTGTCTTCCTTTGTTGACTTCATGCTTTCTGTGTTCTTACTTGTCAGTTTCATCATAGTGTTAATTTGTTCCTATGTGTTTACCTTCTTTTACATTGTAATTGTTTTGATCATAGACTAACCTCCCAGATTCTCTGAGTTTCTTGTTATAGTTTTATTCTGTTCTCGACTCTTCCTTCTGTCGATTTAATTTTGGGAGGTGCTGTCACGTATGTCAATCTCTGTTTGTTGTCTGTTCTTGTTCGTTCTCAGTCCACAGAACTCCCTTTAGGATATTTTGTAGCACAGGGTTGGTTTTGGCAAAATCCCTTAGTTTTTGTCGTATTTGATTGATAGCATTGCTGGATAAAGGATTCTTGGTTGGCAGGTTTTTTTTTCTTTCAGTGTTTTATATATGTCTCCCATTTGTGTTCTTGCTTGCATGGTTTATGCTGAGAGATCTGAGCTTAATCTGACTTGCTTGCTTTTGTATGTAACACTTCTGTTTTTCCTAGCTACTTTCAGGAGTGTCTCCTTATTTTTGAGAGCTTGATTATGATGTCTCGGTGATTTTCTTTTGCAAGGGTTCGTTGAGCTTCTTGAATATTTATCTTTTCACTTTTTAGGATGTTAGAGAAATTCTCTTCCAGCAGTTCTTCAACTATTTCCTCTGTGGACTTGTGTGATTCTTCTTGTTCTGAAATTCCGATACTTTTTAAGTTATTCCTCTTCATGTTGTCCAACATGAATCTTAGACCTTCTTCACATTTTTTTTTATACTCTTTTCTGTTTGCTCTTCAATCTTAGTGGTATTGAGTGATTTGTCTTCCAGATCACTGGTTCTGCCTTCCATCTCTTCTATTCTACTCC
>NW_006408699.1:3131641-3142042 GCF_000296735.1 Chrysochloris asiatica
TGCATGCGTTGCAGAAGAACCCACCAGTGGTGAGGATAGGGGTTGTCCACTCACCTAGATACCCCACCCCTTCTACTCACCAGAATGGAGGTGTGTATAAAGTGGGGGGCTGGGGGCAATGAATAGATACCAAAAAAAGGAAACCAGAATAAAGCAAAACCAACCAAATGTATTGTCCACCTTTGCTCTGAGGTTCGCGCAGTGTTTTTCCGTGGTGTTTTTCCTGATGTGTCTGCTCCCCCGCTTGGTCTTGCTGTTTGGTTTTGCACAAGTTGTCGGCTCTGGTCGCCAAGACCGTCAGATTAAAAAATACGGGATTTTTTACTTTTGCTACACGTTCCACTAGCTATAAGCCTTCAAATCTTTTGAATATTCCTATTTCTGTGTTTCTGAGTTTTGGAGCTCTACCCTGGATCTGCTTTGCCTGGTATTCTGTGGTAACACTGATGGGTAACTTCACTACACCTCCACCTTAGCCACCATCAAGCCCCACCTCCAGTGGTGTCTTGTTTTGTATAAATCATATCCCTTATCTAGATGTTTTTATTTTAGATGCTTACAAGTGGAACAAGAACTTAGACACTTAATAAAACTTTCTCCATATAGAGTCTTTGTAAAATTTTATAGTTTCCCCTCAGTATTTTATAGATGTCTTAACCTACATTTTATGTACAATAACTTTTAAAACATATCCCAGTTTCAGTAAATATTGAGATGCATTTACTTTTCAGAGAACCTTTTTGTACTAATTTTATCAGTTTATGTAATTAATTGCATATTTGCAGTATTGAATATTGTTAGTAGGTTTAAGAACAAATATTACTGACCCTTCATGGAAATGCAAATTAAGTGGTAGGAACAAAAATATGACCCACTGGGAATTTGGGTGCTTGCTGTGAACATTTAGCCCTGTTAGGTAGCAGGCACTATTTTCAGAGGAAATGGGAAACTTTGGTTAGTATGTCATGCTGTGAAATGAAATCAGTTAAGGGAGATTCATATATCTCAAATCCACCCTGTTCCAAATGATTACAAACAAGAACTTATCCAGTAGTATTGTCAGGATTCACGATTCATTTTGATTAGCCAAATAATTTTTAATATCTCAAGTGTCCCTGAGATAGGGAAATCTGTTCTGATATACAACCTACCCTCTCACCAGCACCACAAACTGGAGTTTTATTAGACATAATAATCCCCTATGTCTTTCTATAGTATTATGTACTACTCAAATATTTCCCTTCTGCATCATAATTTTTCCCTTTCTTGAATTATTACCATCAACATCCTAAAGAGGAAAACACCCTAAAATACCATCCACCTTCTTTTTCTCCACTTACTACTGCCTCAGTTCTCTCCTTTATTTTTCAACAGAATTGTCTTTGCTACTGCTAATTCTCTATTACCATTCTTTTCTGACTCAACTTCAGTCATGCTTTTGCTTCATATCAACTGCAGTCAAACTTTTTTGTCAATGTTGCTAGTTACCTCTGTGAAATCCAATGATGAGTTTTAAATACTCAACTTTTTTTGATAAAACTTACAGCATTTGACATAGCTAACAGCTCTGTCCTCCATTCTTTTTCCTTTTAGTTTTCTGGTTTCCCTTTCTTTACTGATTTCTCATTATCTTCCCACCGATTCACCAGACTTCTCTTCTTACACAGCAGTCGCTCTGTTGGTAAGTCTCTCAGTCGCTTGGATTTAGATAGCATCTAAACACTGATGACTCTCAAATTTGCCCAATTGTGTTTCATAATGGAAGAAATTGATAGGCCTAACTGTTTATTCTGAATGCAGACTAAGCCAATTTGCTTTTTTGAGGACTCCACCTGTTTTACTACTGCTGTTGTTAAGTGCCATCAAATTGGTTCCAACTCATAGCAACACTGTATAGCGTTTCCAAGGAGCAGCTGGTGGGTTTGAACCGCCAACCTGTGGCTAGCAGTCAAGTGCGTATCTTATAGTGTCACACCAGAACTAGACATCCCAAATTTTATATGTTCCATATCAACTTGTAATTTATTCCCTCAGCTCTCTTCCTTCCACAATCTTGCCCATCTTATTTATTTTTTTAAATGTTTTCTTGTGAATTATGTGATAGTCTACATGGGAGAACATTAGTTTTACATTCATTCTATCATATATCATTTCATTGGCATAGTTACAATCCCGTCCATGCATCCTCACCCAACCAAAGGGTGTACCCTGTAAGCCTGCACTCCCCCCACCACAGTCCTCAGCCCCTTTCCATCTCCTGATCCCGAGTCCCCAGCCACACCATCTCTTGACGTCATCTTCTCTGCCTCCATCTCAGGCCTCGCCGCTTCTCTGGGTAGGATCCTACTCTCCAGTCTTCTCCATCGATGGTCCCAGGGTCCTCCACTCCTATACTGAGAAGTTAATCACTCCCCACCTTGCTACAAAATGTCCACCTTTAGATTTCCAACCCTCACTATCAGTCCTAATAACAATTATTCACCAATGCATCACAAGAGACCCATCTATATTTCGTTTCATCAGCCCTTCCTGGACAGGCTGGACACTATTCACTGGAGACTACCTTCCTCCACGCCCTTTGGATCTAGATTCCCTCTTGAAATCTTGTAAGCCAGTCACTTCTTACCTTTGTATCCCTCCCCCCATTTTGGGTAGCCAATGTCCAAGTTGCCCATCCCTGTCTACCCTTTGTGTGGAGGGGGTGGGAATAGTTCTTGCAGCAGGGATTTGTTTCCTCTTTTGAACTACTGCATTCATAGGTGTAGGTCATGTTTATCGAATTGTATCAGATGACGCTTTTTTCCTCTTCTTTATTCTTCGGGTTGAGCCCATCTTATTTAATGGCAACTCATTCTTATTATTCATATTAAGAAACTTCCATCCTTCACTCCTCTCTCTCCTATCTCACATTCAACCCATCAGCAAATTGTATTAATTTTTCTCCCAAAATACATTAAAATCTTTCCATCGCCTTTACCATTCCATGGCCCAGGTTACCATCATCTCTTACTAGATTATTTGCAAAAATATGCAAAATAGTTTCTTGCTGCCTGATCTCTACACAGTAGCCAAAGTGATTCTATTGAAACTTAAGTCAGATCACATCTCTCTTACGTTTAAAATGGTGGAAAACCAGAAAAGATATGGAATCTTCCCACGAACTTTTTGATGACCCCTCATGATGATTTAGGTAGTGCAGCAGTTAAGCACTTCATTGTTAACCATGAGAGTTGAGGTTTGAACCCACTAGCTATGTCATATGAGAAGGCAGTGTGCTCTGTGCAGATTATGGCCTTGGAAACCCTATGAGGCAGTTCTACACAGTCTATAGGATCTCTCTAGGATCAGTGTGTGTTGGAGTAAAGTTGGAGTCATCAGCACAAAGCAATAACAATACAATATAATCATCTCCCTAGCCCACTTCACTCATAATGACTCTATAGAACAGAGTAGAACTGCCCCGTGTGGTTTCCAAGACTAATCTTTATGGAAGCAGGCTGACTGGAAGGCTTGAACCACTGACTTTTTGGATAGTGGCTAAGGGCCAACCATACTGGCATGTGTAGACATCAGCCCCACTCTTACCTATCCTTACAACTTGTTTTCATCTGTGGTAAATCTTTGCTCATATATCTTTTTTTCCCCAATTATTGTTTTCCTTTAACTTCCGAACCCAAATTGCAGATCCCTCTGCTCAGTATTCCCTGCCCTTCTTTCTGCTTTATTTTTACCCCTCATAGCATTTATTACCTTTAAATGTGATGTGAATGTTTATCAGGAGCACTAGTGGTGCTTTAGGTTAAGCACTGGACTGCTAACCACAAGGTTGGCAGTTCAAACCCACCAGCTACTCTGTGGAAGAAAAATGAGGTTTTCTGGTCCCATAAAAATTTAAAGCCTTGGAAGCCCTATACGAGGTTGCTGAGTTGGAACTGACTCATTGGCACTTACTGACAACATTTGTTGTCAAGTGCCGTTGAATAGGTTCCAACCCATAGAGACCCTGTATAGGGTTTCTGAGGAGCAAATGGTGAGCTTGAACCATGGATCTTGCAGTTCAAATGACTTTGTAGTCATTGTCTATTAACCCTCAGTGCCACACTAGGACTCCCAATAACAACATTTATGCTACTTATTTGTATGTTTATTTTCTATCTTCTCCCTTGAAGAAGGCAAGAGTTTATTTTCCTTTTTGTTTATGAGTAAATAACATCTAGACAGTCCCTGGCATATAGTAGATGCTGAATGTCTTTTTGTGGAATAAATGAATCACATTGTACTATAGTAATTGATTTACTTATCTTTATTCCACTTGACTCTAAGCTTTATGAAAGGCAAATGCAGTGACTTCTTGGAGTTGGTTTCTTCTGTGAATAGCAAGTACATGGTTTTCATTATGTTTGTTCAGTTTATAAAAGATTATACTTGTCATTTTACACAGCCATAATCAGAATACAATTGCACATTGGTGTGGCACTGTAGGATAAGCACTCGACCGTAAGGTCAGTTTGAACCACAAAGTTAGTTGTTCGAGATCACCAGCTGCTCCTCTGAAACCCTATACAGGGTTGCTATGTGTCAGAACTGACTCGACAGCACTTAACAACAACAACAACAACAACATGTTTGTATATACAGTGCATTGCTATGTATTTTCCATAATCGCTAACATTGTTTTATTGAGGTCACTTTCCAAAAAACAAAACAAAACAAATATATATAGGTAGTTTATACATAAAATAGGTAAAGTGAAATGCTTTTAGGTTGAATTTTAATAATTTACCTAACTATTCATTATTATGGGCATTAAGATTTTTTTCTAATATGTATTTTTACAGGTAAAACCTCAATGAATATCTTGGTTGTTTGGTTGGTTGGTTATATGCCATGGAGTTGGTTCCAACTCATAGCAAGCCTGTATAGGGTTTCTGAGGCTATAAATCTTTACTGGGCAGAAAGCCTCATCTTTCTCCCACGGAACTGCTGGTAGTTTTGAACTGTTCACCTTGAGGTTGGCAGCCCAACTAGTAACTACTACGCTACCAGAGCGCCTTCAGTGAATATCACAGAAAGTGTAATTCAGAAACCTTATAAGTAAATTACATTATATATACATTATATACATTACATTATATAAGCCAGCATATTTCTGTTGTAATAACATTAAATAGTGTGAACTTCCCCAGTGCATTTAGATTTTTTTTCTTGTCTACTTGTTATTATAAAAACATTTTTACTGAAAAAAAATTCAAATCTGCAATTTGTGAAGTAATGTACACCCCTTGGCTCTGCAAATGAATATTCTCATAATCACTCTTAAAGTGTTTACTGTGTTTCCTTTATCAAGTTTTTATATACATAAAGCTCTCTCTATATGTTGTTGTTACATGTATTCAACTCAATTCCAACTCATAGTGACCATGGATAGGGTTTCCAAGGAGTGGCTGATGAGTTTGAACCACCAACCCTGTGGTCCAATGATTGTCCTACAGCGCCATGTATAGATATAAAAAACTAAAGGTTTTTTAAAAGCCTAAATAAGATTCCATATTATTCTGTAGTTTGATTATTTTTAAAATTCTTTGTAACTGTGTCACAGAGATCTATGACACACACATATATAAAATATCTTCTTGGTAAAGATTGCACAGTGAGGAAAACCCAATTTTCAATCATTCTATTGACAGCCATTTAGTTTGTTTATAATTATGTGAAGCAGCAGATTATACAGAATTATTATTTTTTTTCTGCAGTACTACTTTAGTACGAGGCATTATGAATTTCTAAAGAGGATAAATTGTGTGCAGAATTTCCTGAGTTTATTTTCATCGTGGAAACTTTTTCCTGTAGCGTGTAATTTTTTCAAATTGCATGTCATATAACTAACGCTCCATTAAACATATTTAGAGATTTAGTCAATCTTTTTATTTTACTTATAAGGAAATTGAGAGTGCATTAGTGGAAAATTGGAACCATAACCCCAGTTTCTTGATATTCTTTTACCATTTGTACCAGCTTGCTCCTGCTGGTTTGAATTTAATCTTTATGTATTACTTTACCCTTAATTCAAGTAAGAAAATATGGTTTTATTATACTTAGAAAACTTTCTTAACATTTGTATGTCTTACAGTTTCTTTTTTTTACCAAGTGATCTCTCTGTAGGTAGTAACAAGTTTCAATCAGTTTGATACAGTTTTCCTTAAATCACTTAAATCTTCTGATAAATGAACCAGTCCTTTTCTCATGTTGAATAATTCTTTGATTAATATAAGTTTAATAGTCACTTAAAAAACTGTATTAAGTTTGATGTGACTAGTAAGAAGTTAGCTGTTTCTTTTCCCTTTCTCTTTCATATTCAAGTACCTAATTTTATTTGGTGTGTATAGGAGACGTCTGATCAAATCTTGAAGTTTAATTCTAGTTATGTTTTAAAATAGAGATATTGTTTAATCATGTCATCATAACTCATCTTACTTTTGCTTTCCCTGCATTGTTAGATTCCTCGAATCTTAGGGTGCATTCAAAGTACATTTTCCCTCCCTTGCATATTTGCTTGAATTAGAATTTCAGAAGTAAGAAATCTACAGTCTGTAGTCCTCATTCAGGGAAAAGAGTTATGGTTTAGGAATTAATATTTTTCATTCTTAAAATTTTTAAATATTAGTTTATCTGAAGAAATCAAAAGGTTTTTTATTCTAATTGTAAAGATAATGCATATAGAAATTTTAAGTAATGTAGAAAGGATTTATAGAAAGTTAATAACCAAAATCCTATTATCTGGAGTTAACCAGTTTAACATCATCAAAATTGCTCTTCTGTAGACATTTCTCTATAAATATATGTGCATCTATTTATTCAGTCTGTATATTAAGCAAATAATCCAAGAATCTGGACTATATTAAGAAAAATGTGGGTGACATCAGGAAGGCTTACAACCTGTGATACAACTTTGCTTGCTGAGTGCAAAGAGGACTTGAAGCACTTATTCATGAAGGTCAAAGACTAAATACAGCCTTCAGTAAAAATCACACTTCAACTTAAAGAACACAGAAATCCTCACAACTGGACCAATAAGCAATATCATGATATATGGAGAAAAAAATGAAGTTGTCAAGCATCTCATTATACTTGGATCCACAGTCAACGCTCATGGAAGCAGCAATTAAGAAATCAGAGGAGTATTGTACTGGACAAATTTACTTCAAAAGACCTTTTTTAAAGTATTAAAAAGCAAAGATGCTACCTTGAGGATTAAGGTGCTCCGGACTGTAGCCATAGTATTTTTTGTCACCTCGTATCCACCCACTGCCATCAAGTCAACTCCTACTCATAGCAACCCTCCATAGCGTTTCATAGGCTTTATATCTTTACAGGAGTAGAAAGCCTTATCTTTCTCCCATGGAACTGGTGGGTTTGAACTATCACACTTTGGTTAACAGTCCAATGCTTGTCATACAGTGCCTCATATACATGTGAAAGCTGGACAGTAATTAGGAAAGATTGAAGAAGAATTGATGCCTTTGATTATGGTACTGACAAAGACTATTGACTATACCATAAGAACAAATCATTCTATTTCAGTAGAAGTACAGCCAGAATGTTCCTCATAAGTGAGGATGGTGAGACTTTACTATCTCAAGTGCTTTGACCATGTAA
Organism: Chrysochloris asiatica; assembly: GCF_000296735.1. Lineage (NCBI taxonomy): Eukaryota > Metazoa > Chordata > Mammalia > Afrosoricida > Chrysochloridae > Chrysochloris > Chrysochloris asiatica. The sequence goes on from NW_006408699.1 coordinate 3,139,298, forward strand.
TCAGGAGGAACCAGTCCCTGGAGAAGGACAGGATGGTTGGTAAGGTAGAATGTCAGAGAGAATGAGATGGACTGCCACAGCAGTGGGCTCAACTGTAGGAACAATTCTAAAGGTGATGCAGGACCAGTCAGTGCTTCATTCTTTTGTGAATTGGAACCAACTGAGTGATACTTTACAAATAATAAAAATAAAGTTTTCAAGTTTATCATTCATTTGCCTTTTTACTCAGTAATATGTTGTGGATCATTTTCATGCATTTCAAGGTCATTTTCTGGATATCCATCATTTAATTAGTGCTCACTAATGACTCCACACAATAGGCACAGGACTGCGAACCACATGGTCCATGGCTCTAGCCCACTAGTCGCTCCACAGGAGAAAGATGAGACATTCTGTTCCCGCAAAAATGTAAATCCTCAGAAACCCTATACAGGGCCACTATGAATTGGAGCCATCTCAATGGCACTGAACAACAACAACAATAATAGACATTTCTGCCAATTGTCTGTCAGTTTGTCATACTTGTATGACTTGTGTATTGTTTGGTGGCTTGTTATGCTGGAAGCTGTGTCCCTTGGAGATCATGTGATAGAATTTTACAAGAGCAATGACTTCTTCATTATAAAAACCTTCTTTTTTTTTAAAACAACGTAAGTGAAAGCCATTCACACTGACCTTACCAGATAGAATATGATGGAGAAGCTCAATGACATCAGCCAAAACAAAGCCAGGGATATGCTGTGGAATACAGCATCAATTGCTCATACGCAAGTTCAGACTGAAGCTGAAGAAAATTAAAACAAGTCCACAAGTGCCAAAATATGACATTGTCTCTATCCTGCCTGAATTTAATGACCATCTCAGGAACAAATTTGAAGCATTAGACACTAATGACCGAAGACCAGAATAATTGTGAGATATCAAGAACATCACACATGAAGAAAGCCAAAGATGATTTAAAAAGACAGGAAGGAAAGAAAGAACAGGCCAAAATGAATATCAGAAAAGACTCTGAAACTTACTCTTCAACATAGAGAAGCTGAAGTAACTAGAGGAAATGATGAAGTAAATGAGCTGAACGGAAAATTTCAAAGGGCAACTGCCGAAGACACAGTAAAGTATTATAATGAATTGTGTAAGTTTTGGAGTGAAAAATACCAAAAGTGAAGAACACACATAACAATTTTACACCTGAAAAGCCTGAAAAAAATTCAAGTTACAGGTTGTAATGCTGAGTGACTCAGGAAGCATCAAAAGAACATAGAAGGGCATTGTTTAAAGAGATGGAAAACTGAACACTAACTTTATTTATTGTTTTGATCACTAACTTTATATGGAAAAGAAAGAAAGCCCAGATAAGCAAAGCAGTACTTAAGAAGAACAACAACGTTGGAGCTCTCTCAAAACCTGCTACACATCAACAGTGGTCAAAATAGCCTGGTACTGGTACAATGAAAGATACATAGATCAATGGAACAGAATTGATAACCCAGAAGTAAGTCCATCTATAAGCAGTAAGTTGATCTTTGATAAAAGACCAAAATACATTAAATGAGGAAGAGATAGTCTCTTCAACAAATGGAGCAGTCAGAACTAGAAATCCATTTGTAGAAAAAGGAAATACAACTCATATTTCACATCATATACTAAATCAAACTCATTGTGTATTAAATATATAAATATAAAACTTAGAACTATAAAGATCATCAATGAAAAAATACAATGTTAGAGGCTCTGATGTTGTTGTTGTTAAGTGCTGTTGAGTCAGTTCCTACCCATAGCGACCCTCTATCAGGGACTCTGACAGATGGTATAAATATACTATCAAACAAATCTAAAACCACATAAAGAGCAGAAAACAAACTAGAAGACCAGACCTCCTAAATATTAGACACTTAAGAAATCAAAAGATTTCACCAAAAGAATAAAAAGAAAGCATATAGATTTGTTAAAAAATATTTTTGCAATGACATTGGACAAGGATATAATCTTTAAAATTTATAGAAAACAATAAGTCTACAACACAAAGATAAATAACGCGATTAAAAAATGGGCAGAGGACAGAAACAGATGCTTTACCAAAGAAGACATTCAGACTGCCAACAAACTGTCAAAGAAATGTTCAAGATCATTAGCCATTGTGATTGTTGTTGTTAAATGTCATCAGGTTGGTTCTAACCCATAGCGACCCTCAAAACAACAATGAAGTATCATTTTGCCCTAGCACTAATAGCAAAATTCAAAGAAATAGAAAACAACAAATGCTTTTGAGGGTGTGGAGAGAGTAGGATATTCTTACACTGCTGGTAGAACTGTAAAACAGTACAACCACTGTGGAAAATGGTATAGCGCTTCCTCAAAAACTTGGAACTAGCCAAGAAATAAGAACCATGACATGAGTAGATATGTGCTCACCAATGTTCATTGTGGCACTATTCACAATAATGTAAAGATGGAGACAGCTTAAATTCTCATAAATGGAAGAATGGATAAACAAAGGTTGGTACAAAACATTGAATACTATATAGCACTGAAGAATAATGATGAATCTGAAAAACACCTCATGACATGGATGAACCTGGAGGGCATTATGCTGAGTGAAATTAGTTAATCATAAAATGACAAATATTTTGTGAGATTTCTATTGTAAAAGCTCAAGAAAACATTTTCTTGTTAAAAGACATATTCTTTGATCTTTACCAGGGATAGGAGGGAAGGGTGAGTAAAATTCACTGGCTAGAGGGT
>NW_006408699.1:3142142-3144292 GCF_000296735.1 Chrysochloris asiatica
GAAACATGTTAACTCAGGTGACAGGAAAGGCAATATACAAGAGGAAGCTTGGCAGAAGAGAGGTGAAGTCACAGGGTGGTATGCAAGAGTTAAAGGGGATAGAGGTAAATACTGTTATATGCACAATCCTGCAACAACAGTGTTCTATGGATAGATACATGGACAGGTGGACAGATACACAGGCTGAACAAGTATGGGAGGGAGTGGACTATACCAACAATAAGGGCTTGACAGACAATATTTACCTTTGCTGCAAACTCACCTGTGGATGTGGTAGAGCATACAGGGGGCATAATGATGAAAACTTCTTAGACATTACACACCTTATTACACACCTTGGGGCAATGAATTGCTGGGCCTGGGACTTGTCCTTATAGTCACATCATCACACTTCTGTCTTCCACACATAATCTCTCCATGTACGGAGTACAGGAGAGAGATGAGAATTGAAGATGCTTGGAATCAGTTAGTCCAATGGACTAATGGAACATGTGAGCATCAGTCTCTGCAACTCTAGCACCAGAAGAGTTAGATGGTGTCTGACTACCACTATTCATTACTCTGAAAGAGATCATATTAGAAAGTCCCAGATAGAGTGGGAGAAAAGGTGGAATAAAACTCAAATTATACAAAAAAGACCAGACTTTCTGTGTGGAGAGAGACTGGAGGAACCTGAAGCTGGCCCTCAACCACCTTTCAGGTCTGGGATGGAACTCACCCTTGTGGCCCAATTTTCAGCCAACCCATACACAGTTATACAGGGAGGATGACAACACTAGTAAGGTATATTCACATGGATTGGTCAGTAACTCAAGATCAAAAGGGTAACATTGACTGAAGGACAAATTTGAGAAGGGATGAGGATGGTGGAATGGAAATGACCACAGGGAGGAAGTTGGATAATTGGTGCATGGAAGTGACTGCAATCATTGAGATAAACCAGTGTGTAATTTGTTGAGTATAAAACTGATTTTATAACCTTCATGCAATTCACAATAAAAAGTTAAAAACAAAATAAAAAAAAGATTGAAGGAACATACAATGTCTTGGTACCAAAAAGAATTGGTTAATGTTAAAGCATTTCAAGAGGTAGCATATGATCAAGGACGGAGAGTACTGAAGGAAGATGTCCAAGCTACAGTGAAAGCATTGGGGAAAAGGCTCCAGGAATTGATGGCATACAAATTAAAATGTTTCCACAGACTAATGCATTGCTGAAAACACTCACTCACTCTATGCCAAAAAAATTCGAAGAGAGCTACTTGGCTGACCAATTGGAAGACATCCATATTGGTGCCTGTTACAAAGAAAGGTGACCCAACTGGATGGGGAAATCATCGAACAATATCATATTCAAGTAAATTTTGACTAAAGTTAATTTTAAAATATTTGCAGCAGAATATCAACAAGGAGCTGCCAGAAAGTCAAGCAGATTCAGAAGAGTATGTGGAATGAGAGATACCATTGCTGATGTCAGATGGATTTTAGTTGAAATCAGAGAATACCAGAAACATGTTTCTTGTGGTTTACTGACTGCAAAGGATTTCGACTGTGTGGATCATAAGAAACTATGGATAACATTGTGGAGAATGGGAATTTCCGAACACTTAATCGTGCTCATGAAGAACTTGTGCATAGACCAAGAGGCAGGAGTTCAGATAACTAGAACAAGGAGATACTGAATGGTTTAAAATCAAGGAAGATGTGTGCCAGTTTCCTTTCACCTTACTTATTCAATCTTTATGCTGAGCAAATAATCTGAGAAGCTGGGTTATATGTGGAAAAACATGGCCTTCAGATTGGAGGAAGACTTGTTGTTTTTGTTAAACGCTGTTGAGTTGTTTACAACTCATAGTGACTTATACAGGGTTTCTGAGGAGCAGCTGGTATGTTTGAACTGCCAACCCTGTGGTTAGCAGTCCAGTGCTGATTCTACAACTACTTGCAATATGCAAACGATACAACCTTATTTGCAAAGAGAAGAGGACTTAAAATACTTACTAATGAAGATCAAAGATCAAAGACTTCAGTATGGATTGTACCTCAATGTAAGGAAAATGAAAATCCTCACAACTGAACTAATAACATGATAAAAAGAGAAAAGACTGAAGATTTCATTTTACTTGGATCCCCAATCAACACTCATGAAA
>NW_006408699.1:3145262-3147504 GCF_000296735.1 Chrysochloris asiatica
AACACTATAACTCAAAAGCATCAATTCTTCTATGGTCTTCCTTATTCACTGTCCAGCTTTTGCATGCATATGAGGTTATTGAAAATATCATGGTTTGGGTCAGGCGCACCTTAGTCCTCAAGCTGACATCTTTGCTCTTCAACACTTTCAAAAGGTCTTGTGCAGATTTGCCTAATGCAATACAACGTTTGATTTCTTGACTGCTGCTTACGTGAGTGTTTTGTAGGGCACATTTAATTTTTCACTATAACAGACAGTGTCACAGTGTACTTGTTTTCGTATGCATATCTGTGAGAATTACTCAAGGACACATAGCTAGAACTGAATTTGCGTCTTCAAAATGTTTGCTGTTACTTGCTGTCGAGTCAGTTCTGACTCATAGAGACCCTGTTTCCAAGGTTTTAAATCTTCATGGGAGCAGAAAGCCACATTCTTCTCCCACAGAGCGGTCAGCTGACTTGAACTGTGGACCTTGTGGTGTGCCGTCTAATGTCCCCACACTCCCTTGAAATGATTAATTATTTACATATTGCTCTCTGATGGTTGTACCAATTAACATTACTATTAAAGGCGTATGCAAATAGGGAAAGGGCAAACTATGGCATTGCTTCAACTGATGAACCATAAAACAAAAAATGAAACTAGATCCCTATCTCCTACCAAAGAAAAAAACTTATAACTAACTATGAAATGCCTATTTCTCCTGATCCTGAATGAATTTGGCATTACCAGACTGAAGACTTTTTTTTTCTTCTACAGGTCTCATTAGTTATTTAATGATAGTTGTTTGTTGCTCTTACTTGCATTTCCTTGATATCTGGTTGAACAGCACATTTTACTCATCATTCAGGTCATTAGTAATTCACTCTTTTTTTTTTGTGAATTGCTTGTCATACTTCTGGCCTACTTTTTCTTTTTTTTAAATTTAGGTTGTATGTATTAGAGATGCATCCTTTCAGTGCCTTGTTTATTTCCCTTTGGTTGTATAGAGTTTTAAAAATTTGACTTTGTCCAAGTTAATGGGTTTTTTTAGTTTATTATTATGTGTTTTTTTTTTTTTGGTTTGTTTTTAATCTTACTATTTTGATGAGTGACCCACAATTTAATGGCTTAAAACAACAATTATTATACCTTTTGGGTTCTATAGTTTAGGATTTCAGTTAGGGCCGACCAGGGTTGCCTCGTCTGTCCTTTATGATATCTGAGGACTTAGATAGGGACACTTGAAATCTGGGGCAGTTAGATACTGTGAGTGGGAATAATCTGGAGGCCGCATGTCATATGATTGATGCTGGTTGTTGACTGGGGCTTCAGGTCATTTGGTTGATGCAGATTGTTGACTGAAGCTCCTATAAGACTTCCCTTTTTGATCTCTCCACAAGGACTAATTTGGACTTCCTTAAAGTTTGGTGGCAAGGTTCCAAGATTAATTACCACCACCTCCCAAATTAGTCAGAAGTTATATCACCTTTTTTGAACTAGCTGTGGAAGTCACATTGTGTCCTAAGCCTCTGTAGATTCAAAGGGAAGGAAGAGTATGTGAGGGGAGGTAATGATTCATTTTCTATTCAATAATAAAATCAGCCACAACTACATGAAATCATAAAGTTATTACACTTAATTTCTTTTGAAAGTTAAGACGTTATGCATTTTGTAGTTAGGTATGAAGTTTTTTCTTTCGTATGAGATAGGGATCTGTTTTCATTTTTTGTTTTATGATTAATCAGTTGAAACAATGCCATAGTTTTCCCTTTTCCTACATTTTTTTTTAAACACAGTTATTTCTTTAAAAAAAAACAAAAAACTTGTTTATGGTTGTTTGTATTTCTTAGAGGTGCCACAATAAAGTACCACAAAGTTTGTGGCTTTTGTTGTTGTTCTTAAACATTGAGATGTGTCCAATTCATAGCAACCCTGTATAGGGCTTCCAAGGAGTAGCTGGTGGATGTGAACTGCCAACCTTGTGGCTAGCAGTTCAGTGTTTATCCTTCAGAGCCACACCAGGACTCCAATGTGGCTTTAACAATGGAAATTTATTGTCTAATAGTTCTGGAGCTAGTAGTCCAAATTCAGAGTGTGGGCAAGGGTGCCATGTTCTCTCTGAAGGCACTAGGACTGATCCTTTCTTTTTTTAAAAAAATGTTTTATTGTGAATTATGTGATAGTTTACATGGAAGAACATTAGTTTCACATTCATCCTATCGTATATCCTTATATTGTTTCATTGCCATGGTTACAATCC
>NW_006408699.1:3160158-3161880 GCF_000296735.1 Chrysochloris asiatica
TCGCTGTCAGTCAGAACTGACTCTTTGGCACAGCACCATCATTGTACTGATTAAATGTGGCCATACCACATTATACTGATTAAACTACCATTTGCTGTCTTGTTGAATCCAATTCATGGCAACTCCATGTAATTCAGAGTAGCGCTCTGTTTCATAGGCTGTTCGTGGCTGATTTTCTGGAAGGAGATCACCAGGCTTATCTTTAAAGGTGCCTGTAAATGAACTTCCAACCCTAACTTTTCTGTTAGCAGCCAAGCATGTTAATGGTTTCTACATGCCAGAGACTCCTAGGTCCTATAGTATTGACTACAATGGTTCTAAGTTTTGTATCTATCAGGGTGATTCTGCTAACTTTGTACATGTATTTCATAATTGTCTTGACTATTCCTATCCTTTTTTTGTTCTTTCATATGATTTTTAGAATTACCTTTTCAAATCCTGAGATAACCTCCACAAGATTTTTATTAGATTTGCATTGAATTTATAGCTTTGTTTTAGAGAGACTTATATTTATAGAAGCCCTGGTATAGTGCTGTAGGATAAGCGCTGAACCACAAGGTCATTTGAATTCTAAGGTGGGCGGTTCAAACTCACCAGCTGCTCCTTGGAAATCCTAGACAGGGTCGCTATGAGTCAGAACTGACTCAACGGCACTTAATAACAACAATGACACAATGGTTAAAAGTGCTCACCTGATAACTAAAAGGTTGGCAGTTTGAACCTGTCAGCCACTCCACAAGATAAGGATGTAGAAATCTGCTTCCGTAAAGGTTGTTGTTGTCTTTGAGTGCTGTCGAGTCAGTCCAACTCATAGTGACCCTATGGAGGGTTTCTAAGGAGTAGCTGGTAGGTTTGAATCACCAACCATGTGGTTAGCTATCCAGTGTTTATCCTACAGCACCACACCAGAATTCCTTAATATATAAAGATGAAAGCCATGGAAGTTCTATAGGGCAACTGTTATGTTTAGAATATCCTATCTTCCCATCCATTACTGTGAGGTGTTACTCTGTGTGTCTAGCTTTTATTTTATGTCTTTTAAAATGTGTTTGTTATTCTTTTCTCTAAAAATGTTTTGATTGTCTTGTACTGAAATTTTAATAGGGCAGAATTTGCCTGTTTTATTCATTGGTGGTGGTGTTAAGTGCTGTCGAGTTGATTCCAACCCATAGCAACCCTGTATAGGGTTTCCAAGGAGCAGCTAGTGAGCTTAAACCACCAACCTTGCAGTTCAAATGACTTTGCAGACTGACGCATTAGCCCACAGTGCCACACCAGGACTCCTTGTTCATTGGTACATTACATCAATTGCCTAGTAAAGTGCTTAGTGTACTGAAGACATTGAATAAATATTTGTTGAATTAATTAATGAGATAGTCCTATTTTACTATAGCATTGTAATATTAAAAATATTAGGAATAGGACCTTTTCTGTTACATTCTTACTGAACATTTCTGGTACTTTGAAATTGAATTGATACATTATTTTGATATTATAAAAATCTCTTTATAGTTTTTGTAGACAATATTGGTTTTTTCTGAAGATAAAATCATATTCATAAATAAGGAGTGTTGTTAGCGGTTTTTAATATAGTCACAGACTTGTACAACTATAACTACTATGTAATTGCAGAACATTTTCATCACCCCTCCATGATACGCTCTACTCATTAGCAGTCACTCTTCACCCCCATTGCTCTTACCTCCTGGCAATCTACCTTGT
>NW_006408699.1:3163290-3164972 GCF_000296735.1 Chrysochloris asiatica
AAAAGAAAATCACTAAAGTATATTATAATCAAACTTTTAAAAACCAAAGACCAGGAACGAATTCTCAGAGCAGCTATGGAAAAATAAAAAGTTACGTATAAAGGAGAACTAATAAGACTAAGCTCTGATTTCTCAACAGAAACCACACAGGCAAGAAGACAATGGTATAACATATATAAAGCTCTGAATGAAAAAAAAAAAATTGCCCTCTTAGAATCACATAACCAGAAAAACTGTCTATGAAATACAATTGCAAAATTGTAATATTTTCAGATAAAGAGGAATTTGAAGAATTCATAAAAACCAGACCAACTCTTTAAAAAACACTAAAAGGAATTCTTCTTACAGAAAAACAGCAACAGCAGACAACAACCTGAGATTGACATACGTGACAGTCACCCAAGTATTTTGTTGTTGCTCCTAAATTCAGACTCATAGTGGCCCAATATAGGGTTTCTGAGGCTTTGAATCTTCTTGGGAACAGAAAGCTTCATTCTTCTCCCAAGGAGCTATTGGCAGGCTCAAATCGCGGACCTTATGGTTCAGTCCAGTGCTTACTGTATGGAAGCACTGCATTCCACCAACCCCGATATTGTGGTGGTAGTTATGTGCCATGGAGTCGGTTCCTTAATTTCCTCATCAAGTAGTTCTGATACCATTTCTGATGTCAGTAGTCTCCAAGGCTGTAAATTTCCTACGGAACAGCTGGTAATTTCAAACTACTGACCTGGAGGTTAGCAGCCTGACTCATAACCACTATGCTACCAGAACTCCTTCCAACCCAGATATTAAACTATTCAAAGTAAAACAAACATACAAGACTGAAAATAAGAAACTAGATATATACCATTTTGCAACAACAAAAAAAGCATAAAGTAAAATGGGAATAATGTAGTTGCAGAACTTCTAAATAAAGAAGAAATCAAGTTGCAGAGGAAATCAAGTTGCAGTTATTACTAAGTGCCTTCAAGTCGGTTCCCACTCATAGTGACCTGATACAGGATTTCTAAAGAACAGCTGGTAAGTTTGAACCACCGACCTTGAGGTTAGCAGTCCAATGCTTATCTTACAGATCACACCAAGACTCCAGGAAATCAAGTATATTACAATAATTAAATAAATAAAAATAAACCTAACTTTAACCTAAAATTTAGACCAAGCCTTACTCCTAGCCTTAGCCCAGACCCCATCTTTAACTTTAACCTTAATTCTAGCCCTAACCCTACAATAAAAGAAGTCCCTGGCATAGCCTGTACCTAGTCATAGTTTTAAACCTAACTCTTTACTCCAACCCCACCAAATGAAAACAACAAAACTACTTTGAGACAGCAAAAAATCTGTATTTTAAGGATCTGTTATAGAAATATAATACTGATACCAAAATCTCTCTAGTGTATCCTGTAATTTTCTTCCTTCTCACCAAATAGTTGTTGCTTAATTAGTGGATAGTTATATTCATGTACAGAGCCAAATTGTTAACATTCAACAAAAACTTGAAATTATCAAATAATTAGAAACGTAGATTTTATAGCAGCTTGCAGTATTTCAGTTGTTGTTGTTGTCAGGTGCCATTGAGTCGGAACCGACTCATAGCGACCCCATGCACAGCAGAATGAAACAATGTCCGATCCTGGCTGATCCATCTCGTTGGGGGTCTTCCTCTTTTTCTCTGACCCTCCACC
>NW_006408699.1:3167468-3169067 GCF_000296735.1 Chrysochloris asiatica
CCCTGCAATCTCTTCCTGCTAGGCAGTGTCTCCCTATCGACCTGGTCTCCAGACACCTCTCACCCCGCCGCTCAGTGGTCTGGGTTTCATTCAGTAGAAACCAATAAATTAACTATAGCTTAAAAAAGAAAAAGTGTATGATCCTGCATCCTCACTGAGTTTTTCACACAGACTGAGAAGCTAAAAAAAAATATATATATAAGTTCTGTTATTTTGAGCTTCTAAAGGCAATGATAGCTTGATTCTTTCAGCTGTAGCCAAGAAAATGCCAGTGCTTGGATCAAACTGAACAGGCAACAGTTTTCTTTAAAACTGTTATCAAAGCTACTAATACATCATCTGGCTAGTTAACTACGTACATTCTATGAGCAGTTGCAATTCATGGTGAAGAATTCAGGAAAATAACACTTCTGAGTTTCTTAATTGTGATTCTTTGTGTAACAATAATAATATTGGATTTGCTGGGAGATAAGAAAAGATCATAAAACAGTGCTAAACTTAATCACCTGAATATCTAAATTTTATAAGGTATACTTTTTTATTGTTGTTGTTGTTGTTGTTAAGTGCCGTCGAGTCGGTTCCGACCCTCTGTCAAAATAAATGAATTTTACTACACCATTTGCTTTTTTCCCTCCTTATGTTACTGTTTCTGCAATTTTCTGCCTTATCTTATTTGGTATGGCCACTGTTCTATATAGGCATCATTTGCCAAGTACTGACAACAATTAACATACTATGTCATCTGATCCATGACAACAGATTATGTTCAGTTATAACTTCAACACATATTTACGCTATACAGACTTGTTCTCTAAACAAAAAGAGATGCCTTAAATGAAAAACAGATTAATGTTCTTTTCAAACTGCTAGTGAATTAAACAAGCATAAAAATTGGGAGTCAGAGTCCTGGTGTGGCGCTGTAGGATAGGCACTGGACTATTAACCACAAGGATGGCAGATTAAGCCCACCAGCCGCTCCTTGGAAACTCTATACAGGAGCAACTGTTTAGAGTCAAAATGAGTGGGAACCATTTGACAGCACTTAAAAACAACTAAAGTTGGGAGACAGGCAGTGCCTGTGTTACAAACAAGATCCATTTTCAGTGTCTTTAAGTAGAATTTGTAAGTAACAGGTTCTTCAGGGCAAGAGGAACCCTGGTGGTGTTGTGCATTATGCATTGGTTTGTGAACCAAAAAGTTGGTGGATCAAACCCACCAGCCACTCTGTAGGAGAAAGGTGAGACTGTCTGATCCCATAAAGATAGAAACTCTAGGAAGCAGTTCTACTCTGTCCTACATGACTGCTTCTGAGTCAGTTGAGTTGGTGATGGCAGGGGATTTGTTTGTTTTTTGGTTAGTGCAAGAAATGATTTTTAATCTTTTCAATGATTTGAAAGCTGCAGGTGCAGTAAGTGAAGGTGATGTGATCAAGAATTGGTTGTGAGAAGGGGTCGATTCAATCATTTCAAAGTGAGGGCAAATATATGTAACATTAAAGGGCAAGTAGGTAAGCTGGTTGTTGTTAAGTGCTGTTGAGTCAGATCCGACCCACAGCGACCCTATACAGGGTTTCCAAGGAGCGACTGGTGAGCTTGAACC
>NW_006408699.1:3169767-3193455 GCF_000296735.1 Chrysochloris asiatica
TTCCGAGGGTGTAAATCTTTACGGGAGTAGAAAGCCTCATCTTTCTCCCGCGGAGCAGCTGGTAGTTTCGAACCGCTGACCTTAAGGTTCGCAGCTCGATTCGTAACCACCATGCTACCAGAGCTACTTCAAAGTCAATAACAGTCTTCCACTTCTAAAAATAAAAATGTGAGATAAGCTATTCAGGACAAAACAGTGATTGCTTTTGGAGCAGTTGAAGGAATACCAACGTACTGCAAAGTATGTTGCACTGATCTGCTAACAAGATTGGCAGTTCAAACCCTATGCTGATGATAATAGTAGTGGTGGTGATGTGTCATCGAGTTGGATCTGACTAATAGCTACTCTGTATAGGATTTCCGAGGCTGTAAATGTATATGGAAGGAGCTCTAGTAGCATAGACGGCACTTAACAACAACAACAACAACAACAACAACAACAAATCTATATGGAGCAGAAAGCCTCATCTTTCTCCCAGGGAGCAACTGGTGGATTCAAATTACTGACTTTGGGGTTAGCAGCCCAGCTCATAATCCACGACACTAACAGGGTTCCTGGAAACCCTATACAGGGTTGCTATGAGTCAGGACTGACTTGACGGTACTTAACAATAACAACAACAACAATCATATATATAAGGGAGTTACCTGCTGGGTTACTAACTGGAAAGTCAGCAGTTTGAATCTACCAGACGCTCCTCAGGCGAAAGATAAGACTTTTTGCTCCCATGGATTTACAGCTTTGGAAACCCCATACAGGGCAAAACAGGCAAAACCCCAAAACTAAGCCCACTGCGACTGATTCAATTCTGTCTCATACTGACCCCATAGTGCAGAGTAGCTCTGCTCCCTCGGGTTTCTGAGACTGTAATTTTTACAAGAGCTGAAAAACTCATATAGCAGTAGCTGGTGAGTTCGAACTGTTGACCTTTCGGTTAGCATTCCAACACATAACCTCCTACACCACCAGGGCTCCTTAGACATATAGATGAGTTACAGTAAAAATAAAAGTCTATAAAAAGATTTAGATTTAGTGATGAACTTCTATAATTCAGCTCACCAGCAAGTTTTCTAATATTAAACAAGTATTCTAAAAGATGTAATTATAATGCTCATTTCTTTAAAAAAATCACCAGATGTAGGAACTTTAAAAAGAAAAATGTAACAAAGGGTACTAAATTTATCATGATAAAAATGTGTTCTTTTTATTCCAAATGTAAAAATGCTTTTACTATCTTAAAATTCTAGTCATAATAGTTCAAAAACACATATAAATACAGAGTCCTGGTCTGGCATTGTAGGATAATCACTAGACTACTAACCACAAAATCAATGGTTCAAATCCACTTGCTGCTCCTCAGAAACCCTATACAGGGTCACTATGAGTTGGAACCAACTTGGTGGCACTTAATACACAATAGCAAATATAAATGCAAATTTGGTTATTTTCACAAATTCATTCATCTATATTTTTTTATTCATATAATTGAAAGAAACTCATTGGTACATGACATTACAGAAATACGTTCCATGATAAAGTAATAAACCTATTGCCATGAGACACACAGAAGGATTTCAATACATACCTGTTAAACTGAGTTGTACACCTTATCAGCACTCACTTCTTCTGGTGAGCAATAACATTATGTGGAGATTGAAGATTCTCATCTTTGGTTGACAACTTAAAATGTTCTTACTTAGAATCACTTTCACTTTAGAAAATGGACAGTTTTTAGAGAAATTTTACTTTATTGAAAGGGTAAGCAATAATGTAGAGCAGTGTTCATTTTGAAAATCTCCTGCATGTATCATTGAGATGTGGGAATGACCCTATCTTGATTGACTTTTTCCTTTATTGCCCCAGGACATTTCTTACTCAAGTTTTCTCTCTCTCTCTCTCTCTCTTTCCGTTTGTGAGCTAAAATGCAACGCCCTCCAGAAGCTCTTTTTAAATCTCTGCTTTCTGCCCTATGACCTGAATTCCAACTCCCTTCATCCCTAAATGTAGTTGTCCAGTGGATTCTGACTCATAGCAACTCTGTATAGGGTTTCTAAGGAGCAGCTGGTGGCTTTGAACCACTGACCTTGTGATTCATCCCTGTTGCTTATCCTACAGCACCACACTAGGAGTCCTCATCCCTACTGGACGGAAAGGTCACTTTGAACTGTAAGATCGACAGTTCAAGCTCACTAGCCGCTCCTCAGAAGCCCTATAAAGGATCACTGTGAGTCAAAATTGACTCAAGGGCACTTAACAGCAACAACTACAACAATATCCCACAAGATGCTATATATGTTTTTATCACTGAATAACTTATCACATAGGATTTTATTTTTATCAAATAAAAATATTTTTTTCTTCATTAGGTTCCAGATTCCCCTAAAAACAAGGATTTTGTCTGATATCGGCGTTTAATACACTTATTTTAAATAAATGAAATTGAACAAAATAGAAGATGTAAAGTATTCATAGTTATTTTATTAATATGTGCAATCATGCTTCTATCACTTTGTAATGCTCTTTGCCTCTTGCTTGCTATTTATTTTTATCCAATTAAAAAAAATATATAAATGATGCTTGCCTTTATCTTTAACAGTTATTTCAACATAAGCATGTTGTTTTGCATTGGGTATTTAAGGTTTTAAAAAATCACTTTATATAAATCAAAGGCAAAACCAAAAAAAATCTCTGATTTTTCTTTCAAAGTCATTCATACTATTTATTATAAGCATCTTGAACATGAGGAATATGTTTAATGAGATTTTTTTTCATGGGATTTTAGAAGTGTTTCAGGCATGAAAGGTGCTTACTAGCTAGCTGGAAGAGGAAAGAAAGAAAGTGAGGGGGAAATGTCAATAAAAAGATTGGAAAGAATATTATGAATGATCTTCAAAGAAAAGCAGTTTTGATTGAAAAAATGAGGGTCTGTAAAGACAACAAAGAGGTAAGAAGTGAAAGGAAAACTTTTTCAAGAAATCTGGTAATAAGGGACTTACAGTAGCTAAAACATTTTGAAAAAGAAGAACGAAGTTGGAGGACTCATACTTCCTGATTTCAAAACTGTAAAGTTACAGCAATCAAGGAAGTGTGTGTGGCTTAATACTAGATCTTTAAATTAATGGAATAGAATTGAGAGTCTAAAAAAATCTTCACATTTATAGTTGATTGATTTTTTTACTAAGGTGCCAAAATAATTCAGTGGGGGTAATAGTCTTTTCAGTAAATGGTTCTGGAACAAATCAGATATTCATAACTCATACCATACGCAATAATTACATCAAAATGAAGCTAAATATAAGAGCTAGATGCATAAATCTCTTAGAAGAAAACATAGGCATAAATATTCATAATCTTGGATTAGGCAATGTTTTCTTAGCTATGACATCTAAAGCACAAGCAATCAAAGGAAAAATAAAGTGGATTTCATCAACTTTTAAAACTCTTGTGCTTCAAAAGACACTGTAAAGGAAGTAAAAGATAACCACAAAATAGGAGAACATATTTGTAAATCATATATCTGATGAGAGGCTTGTATCCAAAATAGATTTATGTATACTTTTACAACTCAAAAATTAAGAAGCAACCTAATTTCAAAATGGGCAGAGTGATGCCCATTACTGAATATTTTGATAAAAGATTCCATTGTTGTTGTTGTTAAGTGCCGTCGAGTCAGTTCCGACACATAGCGACCCTGGACAAGGTTTCCGAGCCTGTAAATCTTTACGGGAGCAGAAAGTCTCATCTTTCTCCCACGAAGCAGCTGGTAGTTTCAAACTGCTGACCTTGCAGTTCGCAGCCCGATTCATAACCACTATGCTACTAGAGCTCTAGAAGAATCCAAATCAAAAGAGGGAGAAAATACAGAATAGAATTTCAAATTCTCTTGGGCTCTAGCCTTTCCGGAGTCCTGGATGCTGGATGAACTCCTGAAACTATTGTCCCGAAATAATCTTTAAACCTTAAACCAAAAACATCCCCTGATGTCTTCTTGGAAGTGAATAATAGTTTAATTTAACTAGTATAAAAGATCTACCTTGAGAATTATGCTCCTTTTTTTTTTTTTTTTCCATGTTTTTATTGTGATTTGGGTGAAAGTTTACATGACAAATTGATTTTCCATTAAAAAATTTATATACATTTTGTTGATTGCAATCCCCAAAATGTAATATCAGTCTTCTTCCTCCCTCCCTGTGTTTTCCATTTCCATTTGTCCTTCTGTCCTACCGCTTCCTACCTCTGAGGTTTGTTGTTATTATTGTTAAGTGCCATCCAATCAGTTTTGACTCATAGCAACCCTATATAGAGTTTCCGAGGAGCAGCTGGTGGGTTTGGGTCATGGACCTTGTGGTTATCAGTGCAGTGTGCTTATACTACAGTCCCATACCAGGGCTTCTGAAAACTTAGCCATAACCATAGTCTCTGAGGTTTATCCATGGGCAAGCTCTGTCCTTTTAATCTGTATGGGTGATTATTCTAAGGATGAGTACCTCGCTAGTATTCTTGTTTATCTTATAGGCCTGTTTATCATTTGATTGACAGTTGAGCCATGGAGGTGAGTTCAGTTCAAGGTTTGAAGGGGTTGTCTAAGGGAAATAGTCTCAGGGTTTTCACCCATCTCTATCAGACAATTAAGCCTATGTTTTTAATGGTTTTGTTCCACATTTTTATTCCACTCTATTCAAGAATTACTTTTGTGATTCCTTTCAGATTGGTCAGTAGTGATAGCTTAGCATTGTCTAGTACATTTGGTCCGAGGGTCATGGTGGCTGTGGTTCATGAGGTCTTTTAGTCTTTTGGATTAATTGTTTCCTTGAACTTTTTTTTTTTTTTTTTTTTGTCTTTTAAACGTTTTATTGTGAATTGAGTAAAGGTTTACAGGGAAGATCATCAGTATTACATTCAACAAATCATTGCAGTGCTTACAATCCTTTCACTACCAGCTAACAGAATTTACCTTTATCACTCCCCCCTACCCCTTTTTTTAAAGCTTTTATTGTGAATGGAGTCATAGTTTATATGAGAAAACATCAATTTTTGCTCTCATCCTATCGTATTTTGTTTCATTGCAATGATTACTATCCCCTCCATGCATCATCATTCAATAGTATTTACTTCTACTCCCTCTGTGAGTTTTTTGTTGTTGTTGTTAATGCACACAAAAGCACTCAGGAATATATCATCATTTAAACAACCAAAGGACACATTCTGGAAGCCAGCCTCCAGGCTGCCAGCACACAGCCTTTCTCTTTCCATGAGTCTAGAGTCCTCAGCTGCACTGTCTCTCCATGCCACCATCTCTGCATGAATCTCTGGTGTCACTGCTTCTCTGGATAGGGTCCCACATTCCGCTTGTGCTTTTCTCCCTTGATGGTCCTAGGGTCCTCTGTTCCTGGATTGTAAGGTTAATTACTCCCCTCTTTATGTTACAAAACTTCTACCTTTACAGTTGTGACAATTGCAATTAGCCATGACAACAATTAAGGAGCTCTGGTAGCATAGTGGTTACGAATCGGGCTACCAACTTCAAGGTCAGCAGTTCGAAACTACCAGCTGTTCCGCAGGAGAAAGATGAGGCTTTCTGCTCCCATAAAGATTTACAGTCTTGGAAACCCTGTGCAGGGTCACTATGGGTCGGAACCGACTCCATGGTACTTACCAACAACAACACAATAACAATTACTCGCTATTGAATCAAAAGAATCTTATCCCCAGCTCCTTTCACCAGACCCATCTAGACAAAATGAAAACTATTCAGTGGTGATTCTACCTCCCCCATGCATGCTGTGAAACTAAAATCCTTCATGAAAACTTATAAGCCAGTAACTTCATGCCTTTATAGCCCCCCCATTTTAAGATAGCCAATATCTAAGTTGTCTGTCCCTGTTAACCCTATATACCAAGAGGATATGTTTGATTCTTGATTGAAGTCACCTTCCCTCTCTGTTGGTATTTTGGGCTACTATAACAGAGAAAAGATTGAAGTTGAAATTGTCAAGGACTTCATTCTTCTTGGATCAACCATCAACACTCATGGAAGCAGCAGTCAAGAAATCAAACGATGTATTGCAGTAGGCAAATCTGCTGCACAAGACCTTTTTAAAGTGTTGAAGAACAAAGATGTCAGCTTGAGGATTAAGGTGTGCTTGACCCAAGCCATGGTATTTTCGATAACCTCATATGCATGCAAAGCTAGACAGTGAATAAAGAAGATCATATAAGAATTGATGATTTTCAGTTATGGTATTGGAGGAGAATATTGATAGTGCCATGGGCTGCCAAAAGAACCAAAAGATCCATTTTGGAAGAAGTGCAGCCAGAGTGCTCCTTGGAGGCCAAGATGGCCAAACTTCATTTCTCATACTTCAGACATATTGTCAGGAGGGACCAGTCACTGGAGAAGGATATCATATTTGGTAAGGTGGAGGGTCAGAGAAAAAGAGGAAGACCCCAACGAGATGGATTGGCCAGGTGGTGCATCAATGGACTCAAGCATGGCAACAGTAGTGAGGTTGACCCAGGATCGGGCAATGTTTCGTTCTGCTGTGCATAGGGTTGCTATGAGTCAGTCCCTAGCTGATGTCACATAACAACAACATATACGTACGTATAGGTCAAGTTCATCAAATTGTAGCAATTTATACTTGTTTCCTTTAACAAATTTCTTTATCTTCCTCTAGTCAAACTCTGGTCATGAAGCCATTGAAACTAGGTCAAATGGGTACTATCTGCAAGTTTGGGTGTTCTTGTGTGTCCCCCTGCCCCCCTACTTCATATTAGCTAGATGCTTCACTTTCAGCTCTAGCTCTCAATGGCAATATCTTTGTCCATAGGCTCAGGAGTCCCCAGGTCTCACCATACTTCAGACCAACCCTTCCTCTTCTCTCTCTCATCATGAAGTCTACAGGAGTCTATGGAACATAGTCTAACTCAGTCCATATCTTCATTACTGACTTTCCTCCATTTCCATTCACATGTAGACCAACGCAGTCTCCAGTGAGCTTACATGCCTTCTCATATGTTGCCGTTGAATTTTAGTCTTGGAGGGGGGATTTTCCCTGAAGGAACTTGATTACTTGTCTTGATGGCTTCCCAACAAACAGCTTGCTTGTTCTTGTAATAGCCAAACAGGCTGCTACTTTTAATTTTTCTTTATATTTTTAGTTTTTTTCATGATTCTTTCCTTCAGATGGGAAGAGACCAATAGTGCCTTAGAGGGACACTCACAAATTTTTAAGACCCCAGTCATTGCTCACCAAAGCAGGATGTAATTGTTTTGTGGACTGTATTATGCTAATTAACTTTAGTGTCCCCCTAGACTATGGTCCTGAGTCCCTCAACCCAATGATTCACTTTTTTTAGGCGTTTGGCTATGGCTAAGAAGTTTTCAATAGTTCTGATGTAGCACTGTAGGATAAGCACTGGCCTGCTAACCATAGGTCAGTGGTTCAAACCCACCAGCCACTTCTTGGGAACACTGTACTGGGTTGCTATGAGAGTCATGTAACTGACTTGATAACACTTAGCAACACTTTGCCCTAGGTGTGCTCTAGTATGGGAACACGGTGGCTTTGTAAGATAAGCACTAGTCTGTGAATATCAGGTCAGCTCTTTGAGCCCACTAGATGTTCCACAGATTAAAGATGAGGCTTTCTGCTCCTGAAATGATTTACAGCCTTAGAAACCACAATGAGTTGGAACCAATTCCAGGGCACTTAACAATAATAATGCTCTATTATATTCATGTACATATTTGCAGCACATGTAAATACATACGTAAATATATTTTCTGTCAAGCCCATATGTATTCATGAGGGTAGCCCTGTTTTTCCTTCCCTCTCCTCTTGAGTCCTGGTGTGGTGCTGTGGGTTAATGCGCTGGACTGCAAGGTCTGTTTGTACTGCAAGGTCAGCAGTTCAAGCTCAGCAGCTGCTCCTCAGAAACCCTATACAGGGTTGCTATGAGTCAGAACTGACTCAATGGCACTTAACAACAACAACAAAAACAACATTCGTATTGAGTTTGTGTTTCTATGTATCCTCTCATAGATGATTGTTATTACTGTTATTGAAGGATTGTATATGTAATAATATTTACTTTTGTTGTATTTAACTTTCGTGTTCCTCCCAGTGTTCTCTTTTGCCTTAATCATTTTGTGCCACTCTCTCCCTTATTGTCTGTTACCTTTCCCTTCACCCATGTTAATGTCTTAGACATCTTCTGGTTAGTAATTTACCCTCCCAACCCTGGTAACCTTCAAATAGTGTTGTTGTTTTTTTTCTCTGTGTGTAACCTTTTAAAAACTGTTGTTGTTTTTTTTATAGTAGTGGGCTCTTACAATATTTAATATTTGTCCTTCTGTGATTGACTAATATACTCTAGGTTAATCCATGTTATGTGGTGTTTTGCAAATTTATTATTATTTAACATGACATAGTATTTGATTTTGTATGTGTGTTCCATAGTTTATCAGTTCATCTATTGATGAGTACTTAAGATGTTTCCATCATTTTGCTATTGTGTATAGAGCTGTGATGAACATGGGTGTGCATAGGAATCACCATACTCATTTAAAAACTGTCTATATAGGTTTAGTGTAGTCCTGGTGTGGCACTGTAGCATAAGCGCTGAGCAGCACTGTCAGTTTGAACTGCAAGATCAGCGGTTCAAATTCACCATCCACTCCTCGGAAACCCTGTACAGGGTTGCTAAGAGTTGGAACCACACTTAAGTGTCAACAGCACTTAATAACAATATAGGATTAGGGAGTCCTCATGTGGTGCTGGAGGATAAGCACTAGTCTGCTAACTGCAAGGTTGGCAGTTCAAACCTACTAGCCACTCCTCGGAAACCCTATCCAGAGCTGCCATTAGTTAGAACCAACTGGATGGCATTTGATAACAACAACAATATGTAGTTAACCAGTAATCTACATAATTATACCACATTCATAAATTTTTCAGAGACACAAAAAGAACCTCGTGGTGGTGGTGGTTATGTGCTATGGAGTTGGTTCTGACCCATAGTGACCCTGCACAGGGTTTCCGAGGCTGTAAATCTTTATGGTAGCAGAATGCCTCATCTTTCTCCCATGGAACAGCTGGTAGTTTCCAACTGCTGACCTTAAGGTATACAGCCCGATTCGTAACCACTACACTACCAGAGCTCCTTAAAGAACCTGGTAGGAAACAGTTAATAATAAACAGAGTAAAGAGAACTCTGAAGATGAACACTTTTATAAATGTTTGATACTGAAATGCTTCCTATTTTAAGTAATATGATGAGTTATGTAATGGTGGGATATTAGACAACCAAAAGTCGAAATGGTTCAATATAGAGAAGGGAACAAGAAATGTAGTGTAGCTGTTTTTTAAAATAGCTGGCTCTACTCTTTGTCTAATGTTGATCTATTTAAATCTCATTGTGCATAAGCATATAAAAGCTGTGCATGGCATTATTTTTATACCATGCGGCTGCGTGAGCATTGCTCAGAAGGACATTGCTGTCGCATCATAAGATATATCAACATTGCTTTGCATCATATTTTTAACAAGGCAGTCTTTATTATAAAATAGTATTTGGTTCTAAAGGTTATTTGATTGAATTATCTACATGTGATTACCCTCCCAATGTCTACTATATAGTTTCCATATATTAGTCACCAAGTATTATATTTATTATCTTTGTATTTTCCATAGCAAAGGCAGTTCATGCATTTATTAGATGCTTGGTAATCATTGGTTCTGTTTCTGCAGCTTTCCCCATCATCATTTTTTCCTTCTCTGGATCATCTCATCAGCATATAAACATGCTGTGTCGTTGTTGTTGTTAAGTGCCATCGAGTTGGTTTTGACCTTGTGACCTGTATAGGGTTTCTGACCTTGTGGTTAACAGTCTAGTACTTGTCCTACAGTACCACATTAGGACTCCAACCATGCTGTACTCTCTCCCAATTTAATACCATGAAAACATTCTTGACTCCATATCCTTCTCCAGCCACAGTACCAAGTCTATACACCCCTTCAAAGCAAGCTGCCTGTGAAGAGTTGTCTATTTATAGTGTTTCTATACCATCATCTTACTTTCTCTACTTTGCCTATCCTATTCATGATTTCATCCTCGCCATTTCACTGACAACACCAGTGAAGTTTATCTTGTTAATCCAGTGGTCGTTTCTCTATCCTTATGGTAAAATATTTTCCCAGCAGCATTTGTCATAGTTGGCCATGTTATCCTTCCTGAAATTCTTCACTTGGCAAATTAACATTGAAATCTTAGTGTTCATTTCTTACTACCACTGCCCTTCACCAAACTTATTTCTCCCTCAGTATTCACCCAGTTGCTGTGACCAAAACTATGCCATCGTCTTTGACTATGGCTCTGTTTTTCTCTGAGTCTACTGACATTATACCTTTTGAGTTGTTTTGTAGGTTTGCCTACAAATGTAAGTTTCATGAAAACAGAAACTTTGTCCACTGCTATATTTCCAGGTCTACAATAGTACCTGCCACATAGAAAGTGCTCAATAAATGTTTGCTGAATGAATAAACAAATGAATATATCAAATCATTAGTGAATGAGATAAAAGTAAGATAGTTTGTGATTTACAGTTGACCCTTGAACAACATGGGTTTGAACTACAATGGTCCACTTACACTCGAATTCAAAACAACAGTAACACTGTGTGACACTAATCATCTCTGTATGAGCAGATCTTCTCTACAGTAAATTGCATATTGCAGATCTCTCACAAAGATCTCTCCCAATTCTCTCCTACTTTTTTTTGTTTTCATTATGCTTAATACAGTACCTTTAACCTTGAATAGCACCATGGGACCCTTATGAAGTGACACTAGTAATGCTGGAAGTGCTCCTAGGAAGCAGAGAGAAGTCAGGACATTATTTTTTAAAAATGTACTATTGAGGACTGCAGTAACTGTGGGCCCAGCATTTCAAGATAACTGAATCCATGTAAGGACCATGGTAAAAAAAAATAAATAAAAGGAAAGGAAAATTGTGAAGTATTGCTGTATCTATGCCAGGAGGCACAGAAACCTTCCACTTTTTACAAAATACTTTTTATCTCTTCTTAAAAATGTAGCTTTTATGTGGATGCAGTATGTAATATGTATACAAATTGTATGTTAATTAACTGTTTATGCTGTTAGTAAGGTGGGTCATCTTTTGTTGTTGTTAAGTGCCGTTGAGTCGGTTCTGACCCATGGCGACCCCTGTACAGGGTTTCCGACGCTGTAAATCTTTACAGGAGCAGAAAGCCTCATCTTTCTCCCGTGGAGTGACTGGTAGTTTCGAACTGCTGACCTTAAGGTTCACAGCCCGATTTGTAACCACTAGGATACCAGTCATCAGTAGGCTATTACTATTTAAGTTTTGAAGGAAGTAAGAAGTTATGCACAGATTGTCCATGGGGGTGGGGGTTGGCTTTCCTAACCCCATGTTGCTCAAGGATCAACTATATATTCGGATTCTCACACCTGTTTAATGTTATTAAGTGGCATTTTTTTCATTAAGTATCTGGCAATTAATTGTACGTATTCCTTATACTTCTTTCATCTGTATACCTCAAAACATTTTATAAGCCTAATTAAGTAAATTTCACAACATCCCTGTGAAGTAGGTAATTATGGTATGGCAAACTGAAGCACCAAGAGATTGCCTAAAGTTCCTAATGAATATGTGTCAGAATCCTGATTAAGAACCAGTGTTATGTAGTCTCTTGATGAAAGCTAGATTTCTTATTTATGGTGAAATCAATCTAAGAGTTCTTAGAAAATAAAATAGTAATCATTACTTAATAGTCCCCAAAATTTGTAATAAAATATTTTAAATAGAAAGAGTAAAATGCAAATGATCTGAAACCTAATATTTATTAGTGGTGGTAGCATTCATTATTGGATTTCTTTGACCTGTGTGTTGTTAGATTGTTCAGTTGCTTCTCCAGTCTTGAAGCTATAGTCTGAAATGGAGCCTTCAAAGTTTGAATTAGATTTAAAGTTCAAATATTTGAAATAGCATCATTTCATTCTTTTAATATGGTAAATGACAGCTTTATAAATTATGAACTTGTGTTTGTCTTGGTTGCCGGCTTGTTCAAATCAGAGTTTTTTAAAGGCCATCTTAATATAAGTGACAAATTATCTGTCAATTTGGCAGTTGTTGGTAGGATTAAGATAGATTCTATTACTGATATGAAAAACTAAAATTTCTCAAAATCTTTATTCAGTCAATGTGATTTAGTTTCTGGTATAATACCTAAAGCTCTATGTGTTACTACAATCTGAATTGAATTTCCTAGAGAACTTATAGATCTTTGGAGAAGTAAAAATACAATTAAAGCAGCATAAATTTTTTTCTCAAATGAAAGTATCTATTATATTACTTCACACAAGTGATTGGTTCATATTTGGGTGTTATGTATAAACCTCAGGAATGTTTCAACACCTTTTGACTGTGCTCCCCTCTCCTTCCTCTTCTGGATGCCCATTTATGGTTCTTGAAAGGAAACCTATGAACAAGTGAGTAATGATTGTGAAAAGTGCTATTTTTGAAAGAATAGAGTGTTGAAGTTTAGAGGCAGTGTGTACATCTTATTTATTTATTTGAATTTACCAGGTCTGCTAGTCAGTTGCACTTTGTTTGCATGAATTTTATTATCAATAATACACTTATGCTGTCATCTGAGCTAGTCGAATTTGATGTAAATACAGCTTCTGTTAGTTGTCTAACACTTTATTGAAGCAACAATTGGAAATTATTTTTTCTTGAAAAGTTTCCATTGAACAGAATAGTAAGGACAAGCATTACAAATGTAGAATATAATACATTTTGAGTGAAGTGACAGATTTTTGAAGAAAGGTAGTGAAGTGAGATTATTTAATTAATGTTTTAGTAACAGGATAAACATATTTATTTTATAACAAATGTAAAATCATTGCTAATACAAGAAGTGTTTATATTGCCATGTGTTTATATTTGTTTTTTCCTGAAGCAGTACTCCTGACAATGAACTGTGTGTTTGCTTATTGAAAGTGGTGCTTTGTGAGCTTAACAAAAAGCTGGAATCCTTGTTAAAGTTTTATAAAAGTTTTAAAGCAATTGCACTTTTATTGTTGTTGTTGTTTTTGGTTTGGTTTTATTTAATACTTAAAGCATCTTTTTTTTAAAAAGGTTTTATTGTGAATTGAGTGATAGATTACATGGGAGAGCATCAGTTTTACACTCATCCTATCATATTTTGTTTCATTGCAATGATTACAATTTCCTGCACGCATCATCATTCAACAGTCTTTGCTTCTATTCCATTTGTTGTTGTTTTTTTTAAATTTACACAAAACACTTAAGAATATATAACCATTTAATCAACCAAAGGGCACATTCTGCAAGCCTGCCTCCTGGCCACCAGCACACAGCCTTTCTCTTTCCATGGGTCTAGAGTCCTCAGCTGCTCTATGTCTACATGTCGTCATCTCTTCCTCCATCTCTGGTGTCACTGCTTTTCTGGATTGTTGTTGTTGTGAAGTGTGTAGAGTCAGTGCTGACCCATAATGACCCTGTATAGGGTTTCCGAGGAGCAGCTTGTGAGCTTGAACCACCGACCTTGCAGTTCAAATGGTTTTGCTGTCTGGTTCATTAACACACAGCGCCACACCCAGACTCCTATTGGTTCCCACATTCTGCTCGTGCTCATCTCCCTTGATGGTCTTAGGGTCCTCTGTTCCTGAAATGTAAAACTAATTACTCTCCCCTTTAGGTTATAAAACTTCTACCTTTACATTGTGACAGTCGCATTTAGTCATGGTAACAATTGCTCACTGTTGAATCATAAGAATCTCATCCCCATTTCCTTTCACCAGACCCGTCTGGACAAAATGAATTATTATTCGGTGGGGATTCTACCGTCACCTGCACACTCTGAAACTAAACTTTCTCTTGAAAACCTGTAAGCCAGTCACTTTGTGACTTTATCTCCCCCACATCCCACCCCCATTTTTTTAGGTAACCAGTGTCTATGTTGCTCATCCCTGTGTACCGAGGGGATAGGAATGATCCTTAATGTGAAGACTCCTTCCCTCTCAGTTGGTATTTTGAGCTACTACCTCCATAAGTGTAGGTCAAGTTCCTCAAATTGTAGCAATTTATACTCATTTCCTTTATCAAAAATTTTTTTATCTTCCTCTAGTTGAATTTTGATCACCAAGCCATTGAAGCTATGTCAGATGGGTACTATCTGCAAGTCTGGATATTCTTGTGCATCTCCCCTCACATCATATCAGCTGGACACTTCACTCTCATCTCTAGCTCCCTGTGACTATGTCTTTGTCCATGGGCTCAGGAGTCCCCAGGTCTCACCATACTTCAGACCAGCCAGCCCTTCCTCTTCTTTCATTCATCTCCAGGTTGATGGGAGTCTATGAAATTTGGTCCATAACTCAGTCCATAATATCATTGCTGCCTTAAAGTATCTTTGTTAAGGGAAAAATATTCTTAAGGAGTCATACTTGGTTTTAGGTTGTGTTATGAAAAATTAGGGGTCTTTAAGTAGTGCAGCAGTTATGAGTTGGTATGCTAACCTCAAGGTCAGCAGTTTAAAACTACAAGCCGTTCCATGGGAGAAAGATGAGGCTTTTTGCTCCCATAAAGATTTACAGCCTTGGAAACCATATGCAGGGTCACTATGAGTCAGAATCGACTCCACGGCACACTACTACCACCGTCAAGTATGAAACTGTGTTTTGCTTTCTTCCCAGATTTTGTTGGGAGGAATTGAAGCATCAATTCTAACTTTTCTGCTTATCTTTTGTCTATATGTTGTTGTTAAGTGTCGTTGAGTCGATTATGACCCATAGTGACCCTATATAGGGTTTCCGAGGAGCAGCTGGTGAGCTTGCAGTTCAAACAGCTTTGCGGTCTGGCGCATTAACCCACGGTGCCATACCAGGACTTGTCTGTATAGACACTGCCTATTTCCAACAGGTATTTAACTAACTAATCACAAGTTTTAAAGTAGAGATCTGGTTAACCTACCAGAAAGTCTAGTGAAGGTTCCAAAACCAACTGGTGCCAATATATAGAACTTTGATATTGATAGTCTTGCCTTTCATGATCTCATAAATACAAACAGTCAAAATAAAAGCATGGCTCTGTATTGCTGAATCTATACTGTCAGGTGGATTCTGACTAATGGCAACCCCATGTGTCAGAGAAATGTGCTCCTCTGGGGTTTCAGTGGCTGATTTTTCAAAAGGAGATTTTCAGTTTTTTATAAGGTATCTCTGGGTGGAATCAAACCAGCAACCGTTTGGTTAGCAGCCAAGCACACTATTCATTTACATTACCACATTAACTGGTAAATATACAGGGCTCTTCATTCCTCCCAGCTCTAAAAGTACAAGCAATTTATTTAAGAGAGTTAATCGGTTGTACATTTTAAAATCAACGGGCTCTGTCCACTTCTTGCAGTGTTTTCTTAGCAGTATCAGTGTGCAGTGACAGGAATCATTGGAACTAATGTCTCCATAGCCACTGTAAACATTTGCTGCTATATTATGTATCTTGCCTAGATAAGCTGAGGACAGGAAGTAGTCACTAAGTGAAAAGCATCAAAAATACTGCTTGGACTTGGAATCCATATCTGCTCAATCTGCTTACATCCACTTCTCATTTATCTACATGATTAGGTTGCAAAGAACAGATCGTTATGCAAAAGTTAGTGTTACATGTTAATGGAGGTTGATCACATCATATCACAAAATGAAAAATGACTGCAACATTATATAACTACATCTTTAAATAACTCCCAAAGCACTGAGAATCCCAGCCAAGTTGACACATAAACTTAACCATGACATCCAGTGGTACTCTCACCTTGTTCCGCAGTGTTCATTACTGCCAAACCTACGTCATTAATGAAATAGTCAATAAGTGAGGAGTAGGTGTATTTTTGTCCCTATGCTTGTATATCAAGAAATACATTTAGCCTGGATACCAGCATAGTTATGTTTGTCCTAGCCAGGAAATGATTTGCTGTGACACTAGATGTGTCACGTTCAAAGTTTGTTGCATGTTGTTGTTTTTGTTAGGTGTTGTTGAGTCAGTTTTGACTCATAGTGACCCCATGTACAACAGAACCAAATACTGCCTGGCCCTGCACCATCCTCACAATTGCCACTGTATCAGTTCATCTTATTGGGAGCCTTCCTTGTTTTCACTGACCTTCCAGTTTTGTTGTTGTTGTGAAGTGCCATTGAGTTGTTTCTGACTCATAGTGACCCTAAGCATGATATCCTCCGCCAGGATGGTTCTTTCCTGGCAACATGGCCAAAGTACATAAGACGAAGTCTCATCATCATTCATTTCTAAGGAGCGTTCTGGTTGTACTTCTTCCAACACAGATTTGTTTGTCCTTCTGACAGTCCATGACACTTTCAATATTCTTCTCCAATACCATAACTCAAATGCATTAATTATTCTAAGGTCTTCCTTATTCATTGTCTAACTTTCATATACATATGAGATAATTTAAAATACCTTGACTTGGGTCAGATGCACCTTAGTTTTCAAACTGGCATTCTGGCTTTTGAACACTTTAAAAAGATCTTGTGCAGCAGATTTGCCTAATGAATCACACTGTTTGATTTCTTAACTGCTGCTTCCATGAGTGTTGATAGTGAATCCAAGTAAAATTAAGTCTTTGGTAATATGAAATACAATAGGATGAATGTAAAGCTAATGTTCTCCCATGTAAACTATCACATAATGTACAATAAAAACTTAAAAAAATAAATTAAGTCTTTGACAACTTCAATCTTTTCTCCATTGAGAGGGATGTTGTTTATTGGTCCAGTGGTGAGGATTTTTGCTTTCTTTACATTGAGGTGCCATCCATACTGAAGACGATATTGTCTTTGATCTTTATCAGTAAGTATTTCAGGACCTCTTCAAGTAAGGTTATGCCAACTGCATGTCACAGGTGGTTAATAAGTCTTGCTTCAATTCTGATGCCAAATTATTGATATAATCCAGTTTCTTGGAATATTTGCTTACAGATTAAATTAGTATGATGAACAGATACAACCCAGGTGTGCACCTTTTCTGATTTTAAACCTTTCCGTATCCACTTGTTCTGTTTGAACAACTGCCTTTTGGTCTATGTTCAGATTCCTCATGAGCACAGTTAAGTGTTCTGAAATATCCATTCTTCACAATTTGAGTTGGTATATTTCTAACTTGACAAAATTGCTTGGTACAGTATTAGCAAAACTTGTATTAAAGTTTTAAAATGTCTTCCATTAATATGCCAGTTTTAGACTGTGGAGGGACCTTGGCAACGTGGTGGGTTAAGCTTTGGGCTCTCAGTTGTAAGGTCAGTGGCTTTCACTGACTAGTCGCTCTGCAGAAGAAAGCTGAAACTTTTTGCTCTCATGAAAATTTCCAACCTTAGCTACTTGATGAGCAGTTATACTCTGCTCTGTAGGGTGACTATGAGGCAGAATCATCTCTTCAGTGGTTTTAGACTGAAGCTGTCCACGGTAGTATAGTGGTTAAGCTGCTAACTAAAAGGTTGGTGGTTCAATCCTACGAGCTGCTTCACAGGAGAAAAATGTGGCAATCTGTTTCTGTAAAAATGTATAGCCGTAGGAACTCTGTGGGACAGTTCTACCCTGTCCTTTTGGGGCTCTCTGAGTAGGAACTGACTTAATAGCAACAGGTTTGGCTTTGGGTTTAGTTTTTAGACTAAAGAGAAACTTCTTTCATTTATGCCACATTAAGTGCTAAGTTCTTGATGTTACATCTTTGCTCATCTTTATTTCTGAGAACGTAATTGTTGTTGTTAAGTGTCACGGAGTCAATTCCGACTCATAGTGACCCTATATAGCATTTCTGAGGAGCGGCTGGTGAGCTTGAACCACCTTGCATTCCCGTACTTTAACCCACTGCAACACAACAGGAGCTTTTAAAACACAATAAGAAAGAGTAAATAATTCAATTATTAAAGCATAATAAGAAAGAGTAAATAACTGAAAACAGAAGACATTCCCAGGAATCAAGATGATTAAAATTTCATTGTATTTGTATGTGTGTTGAGGTTTTAGTCATAAAAGTACATAAATAAATGAATTAAAGCTCTTTGACCCAATGGAAAGAGTAAAACAAATAGAAGCTTTTAAATACCAGGCAATAGTGATGTAACCTGAAGAGGTTTTAAGGTAGTTTCTCTAAAACCCAAGACTATTTCTTGTTATAAGTACTAGGATACATTAAGGATTCTTTGGTAAAACAAATAGTTTTTCCTGGAACACAAACTTGGAAGTTATTTGAAGATAAAGGAATTCCTCTTTCTGAAAGAGTTACATGGGTTTTACTTTTCTTTTTCTATTTCTAAAACATTTAAGAAAAAAATTCAACTGCTTATGAGAAGAACCCTCTTGCAGTTCAATTCTGTATGGTTTCAGAAGTGTATAATTAGCCCATCCAGCACAATAACACTTAGCACCTGCGGCTATTCACAGTTAAATTTAAAATAAATAAAATGTAAAAGTTCCATATTTATGGTAGCTTTACTACCACAACACAGTAGTCACATTTGACTGTGGACAGTACAAATATTGAACATTTCCATCATTACAGAAAGTCCCATTGCATGCACTGTTCCGAGTGTTCCATTAGCTACAGATTACATTGTCACCAATTTCCCCAGTATATGATTTTACGTTACTTATGAATAGTCTCCACACCAGAAAAGTACTGCTTCTCTAAAACTAGGTGGTAGGTGAAATCCCCCAACCCCACTTTATAGTACTCCCCAAATAATTTTTTTTAAGTTAATGATTAAAATCTGGGATAGCTATATAATGTCAGAAGTGAGTTTGGGGATCAATTTTCATAAAGGAATGATTAAACCTTAAAATGCATGCCAAAATATGTGTAGTTAGTAGTTTAGAAAGAGAAATAGAACTGTACACCAGTGTTCATATTCACATTATTTGCAGTAGCCAAAAAATGGAAACAGCCTAAGGGTTTCTATCAGTAAATGAATGGATAAGCAAAATGTGGTACATACATATGAGGGGGCTTCAAAAAGTTTGTGGAAAAGTTCTATTATCTTTTAATTAATTCCATTTCCCATGAACTTTTTGAAGCCCCCTCATACAATGAAATATTATTCAGCCTTTGCGGCAACATGAATGAATCTGGAAAACGTTGTTGTTGTTGTTGTTAAGTGCCATCGAGTCAGTTCCGACTCATAGCAACCCTATACAGGGGTTTCTAGGAGCGGCTGGTGAGCTTGTGCCACCAACTTTGTGGTTCAAACCGACCTTGCAGTCCAGCGCATGAACCCACAGTGCCACACCAGGACTCCTTGAAAACATTACACTAAGTGAAATAAACCAGACACAAAAGACAAATACTATATTATTGCACTTAAATGTAATACTTAGAAAGACAAATATATGGAGACAGACAATAGATTATAAATTGCTAGGAGTTAGAGGGAGGTGAAAATGGGGAATTACTGTTCAGTGGATACAGAGTTTTTGTTTGGGGTAATATAAAACTTGGAAATAGGTAGTGATGATTGTTGTACAACATTGTGGATGTAACTGATGTCACTGAATTACATACTTTAAGAAAATGGTTAAACTGACAAAATTTATGTATTATATAGTTTATGACAATAAAAAAAAAATGTTAAAGCATATGAGATTGTTGTTGCTGTTGTTACGTGCCATGGAGTCAGTACCGATTCATAGCGACCCTGTACAGGGTTTCCGAGGCTGTAAATCTTTATAGGAGCAGAAAGCCTCATCTTTCCCCCACGGAACAGCTGGTAGTATTGAACTTCTGACTGTGAGATTAGCAGCCTGATTCGTAACCACTATGCTACCAGAGCTCCTTATAATGAGATATTACTATGCATTTATTATAATAGCTAAAAACAAAATAAAAATAGTAGCAAAAAATATTAATGATAGAAGTATTCTGTAAAATTTTCAAAAATTGATACACTGCAAATTCATGAGATTTGTGTCTGTTTGTAAATTTTGGAAAGAATTTTCTTTAGTATATAACCATACTTTGAAAGGAGCATAGAAGAAGGAAGAACATTAAACTGACATATACATGAATTAAAGTCTGTAGGATAAGCACTTGACTGCTAAAACACCAAGGTTGATGGTTGAAGCCCACTAGTCGCTCCTCTGAAACTCTATAAAGGGTCGCCTTGAGTCTCAACCAACGTGATGGCACTTAATGAAAACAGCATAAATGGGCTATTACATTTTTCAGTGACTACTGCTTTAAATGAATTTTAGGATTAACTTGCAAATATATCTATGTCTATCTGGAGTGAGATGAGTAAAAGCAGGTAGTAGGCATCTTTTCTTTTCTGTCTTTGAATCTTCTTAATGAGCCAGTTGGGATAAGTATCCTTACTTAAAGTTATGTAAAGCTGTCAAGTGAAGTTTACGACTCCATGTGGTAAAATTGACTACCTAAGACTTTCTTAAGTAGTGGGGCAGAGATAGAGGGGAAAACAGAATATAATATATGCTAATTCCTGGAAGAATACTTCTAGAGTTATAAGTCATGTCTTAACGCTTCTTCTTCCATAGTGCAACATTGCTAGGTATTTTCTGAGGATAATTGTAGTTGAGATTTTCTCTGTGAGTATTACTAAAACAGAAACTTGTAGAGAAGTAACACATAACCAACATATTATCTGAATTATGTTTTCATAAAATACAGCATTTCTTTTTGTATGTGTAATTTGAATACATTTCCTAGGTTTGAGATGATTTTAAAGAATTAACTTTTGCTTGAAAAAGCCACTTAAGAATTTTATGAGCTGCTTTAAAATGTGTCTGGTTTTAACCTCTAATGTCATTTTAATTTCATATTTTTTTTTCCCTCATGCAATTTCAAGTACCCAGTAAGTCATGTTTAAAAATTGTTTCCATAAGGAAAGAATCACTGTTTTTCTTTACGCTGTAAGCTGTAAGGCTTTTAAGTATGCATTTTAAACTATTGATTTATTCTTAATTTTTATGTTTTTTTTCTATAAATGTAAAGTGAGATGGGACATTTATGTTTTTATTCAGTTATGAATATTGCTTGGATTTTTAATACCTTCTGTAAAATTATAGATGTTTATAGAAAGTATTGGAGTCTTGGTGGTGTGCTGATTAAAGTACTGGCTGCTAATACAAAAGTCTGTAGTTTGAACTTACCAGCTGCTCTGTGGAATAAAGATGTGGCTGTCTTCTTCCATAAAGTTTACAGCCTAGAAACCCTGTGGGGCAGCCCTACTCTGTCCTATAGAGTTGCTATGAGTCTAAATTGATTTGATGTCAGTGAGTTTTGGATTTAAAATATAAAGTGCCAACACCATGATACAAAGGCATCAGTTCTTTGGTCTTTCTTGTGCATTGTCCAGTTTTCAAACATATGAGGCGAATGAAAATAAGGCTTGTATCAGGTGCACCTTTCTCCTCAAAGTGATGTTTTTGCTTTTTAACACTTTGAAGAAGTCTTTTGCAGCAGGTTTGCCCAGTGCAATATGTCATTTGATTTCTTGACACTGCTTCTGTGGGTGTTGATTGTTGATCCAAGTAAAATGAAATACTTGACAATTTCAAACTTTTCTATGTTTATCATGATGTTGCTTATTGTACTGATTCTGTTGTGAGGATTTTTCTTTTCGTTATGTTGAGGTGTAATCCATACTGAAGACTGTAGTCTTTGATCTTCATCAGTAAATATTTCAAGTCCTCTTCACTTACAATAAGGTGATATCATCAGCATTTTGCGCATTGTTCATGAGTTTTCCTCCAATCCTGATGCCGCTTTCTTCTTCACATTGTCCTTCTTCTTGGGCTATTTGCTCAGAATATAGATGAAATAAATATGGTGATAGATTGCAACACTGGTGCACACCTTTCCTGATTTTAAACCCTGCAGTATCCCCTTGCTCTGTAGTACAGGTTCCTCATGAGAACAATGAAGTGTTCTGGAATGTTATCCATAGTTTGTCATGATCCACACAGTCAAAAGCCTTTGCATAGTTAATAAAGCACAAGTAAACATCTTTTTGATAACTTCTGCTTTCAGTCCTGAGCCATCTGACATCAGCATTGATATCCCTTGTCTGATTCTTGCTTGAATTTCTGGCAGTAGTCTGTCATTGTACTGTTGACACCATTTTTATGTTATATTCAGCAAAATTTTACTTGCATGTGATATTAACAGTATTGTTCAGTGGTTTCTGTGTTTCATTGAGTCACGTCTCTTTGAAATTGGCACAAACATGGATACCTCTTAATCCATGTGCGAGGTAGTTAGTTGTTTTCCAAATTCCTTGGCATAGATGAGTGAGCGCCTCCAGCACTGCATCAGTTTGTTGAAAGATTTCAATTTGTTTTCCATCCGTTTCTGGAGCATTGTTTTTCTCCAGTGTCTACAGTGCAGTTTGTACTTTTTAATTCAATACCATTGGTTCTTGATCATATGATACTTCTTGAAATGGTTGAACATTGACCTTTATTATTATTATTATTATTATTTATCGGTATCTAGTTGACCCTGTGTCATTTATTAAAAAGAGCATCCTTTCCCCAAATAAACAGTTGTTGTTGTTGTTGTTAAGTACCGTGGAGTCAGTTCCGACTCATTGTGACCCTGCACAGGGTTTCCAAGGCTGTAAATCTTTACGGGAGCAGAACGCCTCATCTTTCTCTAGAGGAACTGCTGGTACTTCTGAACTGCCGACCTTCAGGTTAGCAGCCCGATTCGTAACCACTACGCTACCAGAGTTCCTTAAATGAATAGTAGTGTCACCTTTTTTTGTTTGCAAACATTTTAATCATTTTTTATACAAGAGATTTGTGTATTTATTTATTTTACACATAAAAAACTAAAAGTATCTTTTCATTAAATGTACATTCTGCAAGCAAGCCTCCTACACACAGGCACACAGCCTTACATAGTATAGGCCTCAAGCCCTCAGTTGCTCTGTCTCTCCATGACACTTCCTCTGCCACCATCTCTGCTATCGCTGCTTTTCTGAGTAGGATCTCACACTCCACTCATGCTTTTCCTTCTTGGTAGTTCTGAGATGATCTTTTCCTGAAATGAAAGATTAACGACTCCTCCTCCTTTTTAGTAACACATCTTCTACAATTGCAACTATAACAATCAAAATTAATCCTGCTAACAGTTACTCACAATTGAATAATAAAATCCCATCATTATCATCCCCCCTCCCCATTTACCAGATCCATCTGGAAAAGAGGGAAGCTTTTCAGTGGGATTCTACCTTACCCGTCTCATTCTGAAACTAAGCACACTCATGAAAGCTTGTAAGCCAGTCACTTCATGCCTTTATAGTCGCCCCATTTTTGTAAGCCAATGTCTAAATTGCCTATACCTTTCAATTGAGGAAATAAGCTTGTTCCTTGATAGGAAGTATCCTTCCATTCTGGTTGCAGCATGAACACAAGTCTAGCTCATCAAATTGTCCCTATTTGAACTTGCTCACAGTATCTTTATCTTCATCTGGTCAAGTTCTGGTCAGCTGTCCTTCTAAACTAGGTCAAATGGGTACTAGCTGCAAGTTTGAGAGTTCACACACACCTCCCTACACTTCAGACCAGCTGGGTGCTTCACTTAGCCCCA
>NW_006408699.1:3196925-3202374 GCF_000296735.1 Chrysochloris asiatica
TCACTGGAAATTTTTTTTCCAAGTTTATGAACTCCTTTTTAATCTTTTGATACATATAAGTTTCTGATTTTTAGAAGGTACCAACATCTATTTTGTCTTCTACTGTTTGTGTTTCTTGCAATGTTTGATAGTTTTTGTATGCCGTATATTAGAGTTCCTAAGTTTGTCCCTGCTGTAGTGCTGTGGGTTATGCGCCAGACTGTAAAGCCATTTGAACTGCAAGGTCAGCAATTCAAGTTCACCAGCTACTCCTTGGAAACCCTATACAGGGTCACTATGGGTCAGAATCAACTCAACGACACTTAACAACAAGTTTGTCCCTATTTTTTCATTGATGGTATTTATACTTCTAGGTTTTACATTTAGCTTTTTAATCGATGTTGAATTTGTTTTTGTATATAGTGTGAGATACGGGTTTTTGTTCATTCTTTTGTAAATTGATTTCCAGTTTTTTCAGCACAATTTGTTGAAGAAGATGGTCTCTTCACCATTTAATGTGTTTGGGATCTTTATCAAAGATCAGTTGAATGTATGTGGATGGATTTACTTCTGGGTTCTCAATTCTGTTCCCTTGATCTATGTGTCTTTCATTGTGTCAGCCCCAGCTTGTTTTGAACACTGCGCCTATGTAGTAAATTTTGAGATCAGGGGGTGAGAGGCCTTCCTTTCCATATGAAGTTTGTGCTCATTTTTCCCTCTCTTTAAAGAGTGTTGTTGGACTCTCTCTGGATTGGGATTGTATCTGTAGATTGCCTTGGGTAATGTTGACATTTTCACTGTTATGTCTTCCTATCTATGAGCATTGTATATTCTTCAATTTTTGTAAATCTTTTTTTTGGGGGTCAATGGGGGGAGATGTTCTTGAAGTAGTGTTCTGTAGTTTTGTTTGTATAGATCTTTTGTTTCTCAGGTAAGATTTATTCCTAAGTATTTTATCCTTTGGTTGGCTATTGTAAATGGTATTGATTTTTGTATATTGGTCTTTTACCCCGCCACATTTCTGAATCTTCCCATAAGTTCCAATAATTTTCTTGCTGAGTCTTTGAGATTTTCTATATAGAGAATAATATCATCTGCAAATAGAGAGAGTTTTACTTTTTCTTTGACAATTTGAATGCCTTTAATTTCCCTTTCTTGCCTTATGTTGTTGTTAAGTGCCATCGAATTGATTCTGACCCATATAGCAACCGTTTAGGGTTTCCAAGGAGCAGCTGGTGAGCTTGAACCACCAACCTTGCAGTTCAAATGACTTTGCAGTCTGACACATTAATCCACATAGCTCTGTGTAAAACTTCTAACACAACATTAACTAGGAGTAGTAATAAAGGGTATCCTTATCTGGTTGCTGTTTTCAAAGGGAATGCGTTTCAGTTTATTTCCATTGAGAGTGATGTAGGCTGTTGATTATATATAAGTGCTCTTAACTATGTTGAGAAATTTCCTTTCAATTACTACTTTGTTGAATATTTTTATCAAGAATGGGTGTTGGATTTTGTCAGATACCTTTTCTGCATCGAGTGATATAATCATGTGGTTCTTTTCCTTTTTTTAAAAATTTATATGGTGGATTATGTTGACTGTTTTTCTAAAATTGAACCATCCTTGCATGAATCCCTCTTGGTCAAGACATCATTATGTTTTTGATATGTTGTTGAATTCTATTGGCTAGGAATTTGTTGAGAATTTTTGCATCTATGTTCATGAAGTATATTGGACTGTAATTGTCTTTTTTAATGGTGTCCTTGCCTTGTTTTGGTATGAGTGGTATGTTTGTTTTATAAAATGTATTGGGGGGCTTTCCATCCTTTTCTGTATTTTAGAATAGTTTTAGTAAAATTTGTGTCAACTCTTCTGTGACTGTTTGATAAAATTCACCAGTAAAGCCATCTGGGTCTGCACTTTTTATGGTTGGGAGGTGTTTTTTTTGTTTTGTTTTGTTTTGCTTTGTTTTAACAATCTGATCAATTTCTTCTTTTGTTCTAGGTCTATTAAAGTTTTCTATTCACTCTGTGTTAGTTTAGGTAGGTTGTGTTTTTCTAAAACTCTATTCATTTCTTCCAAATTTTCAAATTAATTGGAGTACAAGTCTTCATAGTATTCTGTTATTGTCCTTTTTATTTCAGTTGGTTCTGTTGTGATGTCACCCATATCATTTCTTATACATAGTATTTACTCTGTTTATAACTGTAAGATCAAGTTTATTGTGTTGTTTAGTTCCTCTGTGTCTTTGTTGACTTTCTTTCTAGTTGTTCTGTCCTTTTTTGACAGTGGTGTATTAAAGTCTCCTACTAGTATTGTTGTTGTTTACCCTGCATACAAAACAATGAAGCACTGCCAGATCCTGTGATATCCTCACCATCACTGCTATATTTGAATCCAGTGTTGCAGCCATTGTATTAATCCATCTCGTTGAAGGACTTCCTTTTTGTTACTGACTCTCTCCTCTACCAAGCATGATGCCCTTTTCCAGAGACAGTCTCTCCTGATAAATGTCCAAAGTATGTCAGACAAAGTCTATCCTCACTTCTAAGCAGCATTCTGGCAAGACAGATGCGTTTGTTTTTTTGGCAGTTTGATATATCCAGTGTCTTTACCATCACCATAATGCTGATGCATCAGTAAATAAATACTGGGCTTTAAAATAAACTCCAGGTGGTTTTATACTTACTTTTATGATGCCAGTTGTATGTTTCCTGAAATTTTTATATTAATTTAAATATGTTTTGTTTGTTCTTTTAGTTTCCAAAATTACTTACTCAAGTATAGTTCAGTTGATTGTTGTTTTTGTTTTTCTTTTGCAGATTTCTCAACAGTGATGTCTCAAAATTGACCACGTTGATCACAGTAAGATAAAAATTATAATTAAACTTTTACAAGTTATCTATTCTCTGAGAATGTTGGAAAACATTTATAATTAATAGAGTTACAAATTATTTGTAGTTTAAAATTGTTTCTTTTTCAACAGTCAGATGAATGTTTATATTTTCAATGCCTCGGATCTCAAATTTCTGGTTAATAATTTAAATACTTTAAAAATACTGCTTTAAAGGATGTTTTTTAAAAAATAATGAAAATTTCTCTTTATTTATAATGGGAACTATATGTGTAATGGAAGCAGTAGTCAAGAACTCAAGTGATGTTTTGCATTAGGCAAATCTGCAGCACAAGACCTTTTTAAAGTATTGAAGAGCAAAGATGTCAGCTTGAGGACTAAGGTGTGCCTAACCCAAGCCATAGTATTTTCAGTAACGTCATATGCATGCAAAAGCTGGACAGTGAATAAGGAAGACTGTAGAAGAATTGATGCTTTGAGTTGTGGTGTTGGAGGAGAATATTGAAAGTGCCATGGGTTGCCAAAAGAACCAACAGATCTATACTGTGTTGGAAGAAGTACAGCCAGAGTCTCTGTTCCTTGGTGGCCAGGATGGCCAAACTTCGTCTCTCATACTTAAGACATTATCGTGAGGGACCATTCGCTGGAGAAGGATATCATATTTGGTAAGGTGGAGTGTCAGAGAAAAAGAGGAAGACCCCCAGTGAGATGGATTGGCAAAGTGGCAGCATCAGTGGGCTCAAGTGTGGCAACAATTGTGAAGTTGGCCCAGGACCAGGAAGTGTTTGGTTCTGTTGTGCATAGGGTCACTATGAGTCGGCACCAACTCGATGGTACCTAGCAACATATGCCTAATGTGCTAACATATTTCAGTGTGAATCATACTCTGAAAATCATTTTTAAATTATTTTTTAGTTTTGCTTTTACTGAAAAGTGTCAGAGTTTACAGTAATCCTCCCCACTTTAGGAAATATTGGCATAAATAAAATTAGTTGAGATGAAAAGATGATAAAAACAGCCTAGAAAAGGTTCTTCCCTTTAAATTTTATAAATAAATTTTTCTTAAAATGTTAAACATTTCTAGTGATATTTAGATAAGTCATAGTCTTCCTAATAGGTAGAGTTTTATTTTGAAAAAAACAATAGTTCTGTTCAGTAACCTTTCCTTTTAAATTTAAATTTTAAATTGTTAATTTCTAATGTATATAAGAAAAGAATGTTTTCTCCAGGAAAACTTTATTTAGGTTTTAATCCACATTATTATAAAATCTTAACTTGTGGATTGTAGTAATGGGACTTTATATTG
This sequence comes from Chrysochloris asiatica, assembly GCF_000296735.1. Classification (NCBI taxonomy): domain Eukaryota; kingdom Metazoa; phylum Chordata; class Mammalia; order Afrosoricida; family Chrysochloridae; genus Chrysochloris; species Chrysochloris asiatica. Next base: position 3,201,065 of record NW_006408699.1, read on the forward strand.
TTTATAAAAATTCTTTTAACTATCAAATAAATTTAATATATTATATACTCACTGTATCTGCTTTTTCTGTAGACCTGTTTTATTAATCCTAGTTTTAAGTGTTCAGTAAGTATAGAAGCAGTACTTGTTAGAAATAGAAATTGACTGATAGTCTTTATATTTATGTTCTTGCTTTTCAAAGTTGGTTCATTTGTTAAATTGAACATTTCTGTCAGAGGCTAGAGAGAACTGTTATTGTACTTTTAGACTTTATGTCTTCATTTAGTTCCCTAATGTTTATGGCATCTTCACTCATTTTCCAAGGGAACTGTGAAGATTATGGTTGTATGTCAGCTTGGCGAGGCCATGATTTTCAGTGGTTTAGCAGTTATAATGTAGTTTAGCACTTATGTAATAATATAGTTATACCCATGATGATAGAATGCAGTCAGTTCCATGATGAGATCTTCTATGAGCAACCAGCCAGTTGAAATGGAGTTTCCTTAGGGGTATGGCCTGCATCCAGTATAAGAGGGGGCTGTAAAAAGTTCATGGAAAAGTGGAATTGAAAGATAATGGAATTTTTTCATGAACATTTAGCAACCCACTTGCATATGGACATTCTAGCAAAGGTCTCCAGCTTTTTGCTTGATTTGGATCCTTCGTTTGGCTTTTTATCCTCTGACCTCTGGTTCTTTGGACATGAGCCAGTGATCTTCCATATTGTCTACCCTCTTACCTGCTGATCTTGGGACTCTTAAACCTCTATAGCCAGCGTCCTGCTGTCTGACCTACTAATCTTAGGTACTTGTCAGCCCCTGCTGCTAGATGAATCAGGAAGTGCCTAGTCTAACTGGTGAACTTGGGAGTTGCCTGCTTATATTTTTTGGGGTGATTATCCCTAACAGTGGAATTATTGAAGCTAAAAAAAAATTGAAATTTAGAAGGAATTACTGTATTATTTTACAGTGTACACACTGTCAGAAACACTGACTTTTGTGTGTGTATGTGTGTGTGTGTAAGAATGTACACAAAAACACTCAGGAATATATAAGCATTTAAACAATGAAAGGACACATTCTGTAAGCCTGCCCTCTGGCCATCTGCACCTGGCCGCCAGCACACAGCCTTTCTCTTTCCATGAGTCTAGAATCCTCAACTGCTTTCTCTCTCCATGCTGTCATCTCTGCCTCCATCTCTGGTGTTGCTTTTTCTCTGGATAGGGTCCCATATTCTGTTTGTGCTCCTCTCCCTTGATTGTCCTAGGATTCTCTGTTACTGGACTGACTGCAAGATTAACTACTCCCCTCTTTTTGTTACAAAACTTCTAC
>NW_006408699.1:3203129-3224488 GCF_000296735.1 Chrysochloris asiatica
CTTGGCAGGGAATTTGTCATGAAGGGACTTGATTGCTTGTCTTGATGGCTCCCCAGCAAAAAACTTGCTTGTTCTTGTAGTAGCCAATCAGACTGCCATTTTTGTTTTGGATTTTTCCTGCTGGTCTTTCTTTCAGGGAGTATCTTCTGTTCCTCTAGCTCTTCCAGGCTGGTCTGCTTATACTTTCAAGTAGGAATGTCCCACCTCAGAAAGTTCTGGATAGGGCTCAGGATTCCACCTACGGTGCTATAGACTACAAAGGGTCCACAGGAAGCTATTTCACTGAGAAATTCTAGAACCCCTTTTAGGTATTCCAGTCAGTTATAGGCTGAGGATTGGCTTACAAGCTTTCTGTAAACATGTTTCTCATTATTCCTTTCTACCTCACTCAAGTGTCTTTTACAGTAGTAAGCAAAGGAAGCCAATATTCACAAGCCAGTCAAGTATCTTGACATTATTTCCCCTCTTTTACCCATTCAGTCTATGCCTCAATCCCTGTGTCAAAGAGCCATGTTGTTCCAAAGTTGAGCATACATCACTATTTATCTTTGTTCCATTTAGCTCATGCAAACCTGCCTCCATGTTCCCAGATCTACCATGTTCTTCTATTTCCTCTCACCCTTCTTGTGTACCGCCTTCCCCAACACCTGAACTATGATATGTCTATTCCCTATCCTGTGATCTACTGTTCCCTCCCGCCCCACAATGTCCCCAACAAAGAATTTTTTTTTTTTTTCCTGTTAGTATGGTATCTTTTCTTAAGCTTTTACAATAATGGTTTTATGCAGTATTTGTCCTTTTGTGACAGCACTTAACAACAACATTTGAAAGATTGTGTTCAGAGATATGCAAATATTTAGTTAACTATTGTTCAAATGTAAAATTTAAGGAAGTAAATGAGTGTAAAGGTCAGATTTTATAGGAGTTTCTATAAGAAGCTTAGGTTTTGCTAGGTACCTAATTAAGGATTCTTTCCATAGTATTTATGATTTTCATTAAGTGTTTCTACATTTTGATAAATACATAAATATATTTGGATAGAATCATTGGAAATTGTAAGTCACAAATGATACCTATTTAATCACTGTTTTAAAAGGTACTAGTAGTTTTTATTTAAGCCTTATAACAGTTTTACAAGACATATTAGTACATTTTATAGATGACTAAACTGAAACTCACAAAGGTCAAGTGACTTTCCCAGAGTGTTCTAAGTGGTAGGTGTCTTGATCTGAAAAGTTAAAAAAAAAACTTTGTCCAGAACAACCCTGTCATATATCTGCTTTTTATTTTTCTACTTTTTAAATATCAAAAGTAGAATTAAAGTCAATTTTAAAGTTGTGTTGGTAAAGTATAACAGTAATCAACCCAGAGAAAAAAACTCTACAGAGGAATTTCCATGTTCTTTGCCAATAATAAATCTTGAAACCATTAATTAAAAAAATATTAGTATCTAATATAGTGCAAAAGGGTGCAGACGTGGTGTGGTGTTTGACCTCCTCTAAATACGCAAAGGGGGGGAAGGCGAATCAAATTCACATCTACCTAAAGCCAAATTTTAAGAGGTGGAGGTCAGACATACCTCTACCCAGCAATCTTCTTTACCTTAACCTGACACCAACTGCCCCTCCCATGGCATGCTCTTCTCTGCTGAGTTTGATTATCTGTTGCAGTGACCACGAGGAACTCACAGGTAATACTCATGATTATGGAGTTTATTAGGAAAGTTAACAGGTAACAATCAGCATCAGAATACAGCACTTCAGGTCTGGAGTGCCTTTCCTTAGCCAAACCTGCAGGCATGTCTCTGTCTGTTCTCTTCCTCTCAGTACACTGCCCCTTGGCCTCTACTCTACTTGCTAAGGTTCCTTTAGTATTGTTGATAAAAGCCATTAGACTAAGGCACCTATTAAATACCTGGAAGCACTCCACTCTGCAGTTGAACTTCCTTTCCAAAGACATTCAACTTGATCCTTGGGCTGGGAAGCCTACTGCTCCCTCTGTCATTTGTTCTTGCTGCTGCCTCTGCTGCCTATGCAGAGATGTCAGAGTGAAGAGGACACTCTTCACTCATGGCTCTTCTTTTTGCTTTTGAGATGGCTCATTTTATACCTAACAGGAAACCAAAACCCACCAATCCCATACACCGTACTGGCATGGTCCCACCCATTCATTAGGTGGGAGTTACAAAGACTATGGTTAGAGAGCCTTGCCAAATAATTCAATTGTGCCACATATAGTAAAGCTATAAACTGTGTCTTAAACATTTTATTTTCTAAAATCAGAATATTTTGAAGAGTACTTTAAAAATGAATAGTTGGCATCTCCATACAGATCATTTTCCATTGCTAGTAAATGAATGCATGAGAGGGCTTTAAAAATTCATGAAAACTTGAATGAAAAGATAATGGAATTTTTCTACAAACTTTTGAAACTCCCTCATATGAATTAATGAGTCCTTCCATCACCCCTACTACATTTCCCCCAAAGTAGCATTGTTTTCATATTAATGGAACTGAAAAAGCATGCATGGTGTAAATGAGTCATGCTGGACAGACTCAATGAAACTTATTTTGAATAACTGAAGTTGTGCAGTGTTACATAGTCACAGATTCAAAGATTAGTTATTTATCCGAAAATTAAAAATGAACTGCTCCAAGTGACCTAAAAAAAAAAAGAAAACAAAATTGTAACAAAGTCTAGAAATACCGGGTATCATGGATAGAGTTTGGTAGTACGTCAGTAATTGGGAAAATAATCAAAACTGCTTACAGTAGTCTCTGAAAGCAGTGGAGTTCACTATGTCGATTCTGTGCCCAGCTGTATCACTTCCATGTCTTGGTGTGCAGGCCTGGGCACGTCCTCCACTGGATTGTCTGTTTCTGGGGTGGAAAAAGTGATTTCTTCCTGTGCTGGAGAAAGCAGTTTGCAGAGCAGAGAGTGAATGTAGCTGGGAGAAGGGCTACTTTTGAAACTTGAGGGTAGGTTGGGAGGGTCTGCTTCTGGTAGCCAAACCTTCATATCAGTGTATGCACTAAGATCAAGATTTAACATGAAATCTGTTGACTAGAAGAAAGAAAATACAGAAATAGAAGTCACTAACATGTGAAAAAATACTGGTATTTTATTTATGAAATAACATTATTAAAAGAACATGTGGGGGATGTGTATATGTTTCACAGTATTCAGTAACATGCTTATTATTTGCATAAAAATACGATGATTATAGAAACGTGAGATGACTATATAACAAAAACCAGTTTTCTATTTTGATATTTTCTGATTGTAATAAGCAACATCTAACACCTAGAGTAGGTAAATATTTTCTGAATTAAACGAAATTAGAATTTAATCCAGTTAGTAAATCATTCTCTTCCTGTACCATTCTGCAGAATAGCAGCATACAGTTCTGGTGTGAGATAGACATTTATACAAATGTTAATCAGAGGCAGCTAAAATAAATACATGTGTAATCAGCAAAAACTTTTTAGAGATGAGAAGAAATGCGCTATAGATTGAGTTGTGAAATTATATTTGATCCCTTCATTTATTTTCTATTAGTGCACAAAGGAAAAATTAGAAGAGAAAGGATTTTGACAAAAGTAGAAAACTCCATTTTGTATAGCATCAAAAGTACCTAAAGTAGCATGTCAAGGGTGTTAAAGATTTAATACAAATATTCTTGATGATATCCTTTTTTGGATGGAATTTGTAATGCAGTAAAAAAGTTATTGGTAGGTGCATTTTCATCATACTATAAGACAGTACACATCAACTTTCTTTGTGAGTAGCGCATCAAATGCTTGTGTGTTTCTGATTTTCTTTCCCTCAAAAAAAAGGAAAAAAATTCCAACTTTTGTTCTTAACATAAATGATTTTTGTCTCTTTCTTGCCAGTACCACTGAATTCTCATATGTCTTTTTTTTCCCCTCTGACTGCTTTATGCTCTCAGTCAGCTTTATAGATTGTAAGTTTCAGAAAAGTACACACTTGGCACTAAACTCAAATCACCTTAAATGTTACCTCCTCCATAAATGTTACAGATCACCTTAAATGTTACCTCCTCCATAAAATCTGCATCTTTGCCTCTACTCTGATGGAATACATACATTTTCCCCAAATTTTCGCCTTCCTTGGATTTTTGGGTTTTTTTTTTTTGTAAAGCAGTGTTTCTCAACCTTGGAGTGCTTGGACCTGAGTGTGTAAACATATATTTTGGGGAAAGAGAGTTTGCTTCGGGAATTTTTAAATGTTAATGTTATATGAGATAATATAAGTATATTCTTGGATTGTATGGGATGTTCACCTTGTAACTAATTATTACCATATGTTTTCAGAGTTCTGGATTGTGTGTATGTTAGTCAAATGAGAAAAGAACAGAAACAGGCTTGTTAGTACCAAGTGAAGGCTATAAGACATCACAGTGAGCTAAGTTAGAAGTTTGTAGTAGTTTGAGGCTCACTAGATGAAGTATAAGCATCGCCCCAAATGTGTCTGGGAAATAAATGGGAAGTAGTAGTCAATACCATAGTCATTTTGAGTTCTGTGATTTCACTTCAGCAAAAACATCATATATGATAATAATGTGAAATCTGTTAGTTTTGCAGCTGATATGTGCATAAAGTGTAAATTTGTTTGATATTATATTTTAATAAGATCTGGAAACAAGAGGGAGTTTATCCTTTGTTTTATTTTTCTGTATGTTTCAGTAATGTAATAATTAAGCCACAAGATTTTTTTTTTCTCTTCATAAGAGGTCTTTACGTAATTTAATTTTCAGAATATTATGACAGAACATGTATCAGCCTTATGTGATTTGTCCCACATATTAGATTGTTAAGTTCAAATTCTTACTTCTCACCATTCTTAGAATGCATTCCTCTTAAAGTCAGACCACACACAGTACCTTGTACCTGTTAGTGGTCCAGCAGATATTTATGTACTAAACCTGCCTATACATCTGTAATAAGTGTGAAATAGAGATAATTAACAGACATTTCTGCCATAGTGTGTTGATACTTTCTCAGATGGAATTAGCATAGTTGATTCTGTAGGAAACATATAAGAAGTATATATTTTAACAGTTCTAAATTGAGACGAATTAACTGATTGTTCTTTTACGTTAAATATGCCTTGGGTTTTTGTCTTAGTGATCTGGTGCTGCTATAACATAAGAACCACAAGTGGATGACTTTGACAAACAGAAATGTTTTCCCTTCACAGCTTAGATGGATTGGAGTCCAAATCAGTGTGCCAGCTCTAAAGGAAACCTTTCATTCTGTGTTGGCTCTAGGAGAAGGCTCTTGTCTCCTTTAAACATCTGTGGGCTCAGGATACTCAGCATTCCTTGGAGAGCTCCATTTATCTTGATCTTTCCTTGAATCTAGGAGCTTCTCAGCACAGAGACCCTGAGTTCAAAGGACATACTGTCTTTTCAGCTCTTCTTTCTTGGTGGTAATGAGGACCATTGATCTGTGCTTGCATGTTTAATGTTTTATATCTCAAGAGACTGACTCAAGATAACAACCTAAATCTGTAGATTAAGTACTGTCTCATTAACATGATTATATGTAATCCTGCCTTATTAATATCATTGTTGTTGTTGTTAAGTGCCATGGAGTCACTTCCATCTTATGGCAATCCTGCATAGGGTTTCCAAGGAGTGCCTAGTGGATTTGAACTGCCGACCTTACAGTTCAAACTGACATTGCAGTTGAGTACTTACCCGACAGCACCACACCAGGAGTTGATTAACATCATCAAGGTTAGGATTTGTAACATATAGGATAATTACATCAGATCACAAAATAGAGGACAGTTAAATGATTTAGAAAATAATGGCCTAGCCACATTGACACATAGTTTGGGGGAATACAGTTCAATTCATAGCAGTTTTTTAAATTATCACTTAATTGTGTTTTATGAATTAATTAGATAATCAAATTGTTTTCCTTTTAGCTAAGAGAAACACTGAGCGTGTTCTTTCCTGTGGTTTTCTATCTCCACATCTTTGCATATTGCAGTATAATACTTTGCTTTGTCTTCTCTACTGTCCTTTGAACTTTTATATTCAGCTGTTTTACTTCATCATTTATTCCTGTTGCATTAGCTTCCCTACGTTCAAAACAAGTTTCAGAGTCTCTTCTGATGCCATTTTGGTCTTTTCTTATTTTCCTGCCTTTTTAATGACTTTTTGTATTCTTACTGTATGATGTTCTTGATGTCTTCCCACAATTCCTCTGATCTGTGGTCATTAGTGTTCAATGTTTCAAATCTATAGATTGTCTCTAAATTCAGGTGGAAATTTTCGAGGTCAGATTTTGGCTCTTGTGCACTTGTTTCAATTTTCTTCAGTTTCAGCCTGAACTTGCATGGGAACAATTGATGGTCTGTTCTACAGTCTTCTATCGTACATCGTTTCATTCCCTTAGTTACCATCCCATCCATGCATCATCCCCCAGCGAAAGGGTATACCTTGCATGTTCCCCCCACCTCCGTCACAGTCCTCAGCACCCTTTCCCTCTCTGGGTCTCAACTCCCCAGGCTCTCCATCTCTTCACATTGTCCTCTCTGTCTTCATCTCAGGCCTCACTGCTTCTCTGGGTGGGGTCCCACTCTCCATTCTTCTCCCTTGATCCCTTGGCCTTGTTTTGACTGATGATGATAAGATTTTCCCACAGATGTAGTCATTTTTACCCCTTTATATTCCATCTGGTGAAATACACTATTTATATTGTAGAAAAAAGCTATTTGCAACAAAGCCATCTTTGGTCTTGCAGAATTCTGTTATGTGATATCCAGCATCATTTCTATCATCAAGGCCATGTTTTCCAACTTCCAATCCTTCTTTGTTGCCAACATTTGCATTCCAATTACCAGTAACTACCAATGCATTTTAATTGCATGTTTGATAATTTCAAACTGTAGAAGTTGGTAGAATTTTTCAATTTCCTCATCACTAGCTTTCGTAGTTGATTCATGAATTTGAATAATATTTGTATTAACTGGTCTTCCTTATAGGCATATCAATATTATCCTATTCTAAACAGCATTGTTCTTCAAGACTAATCTTGTACTGTTCTTTTTGACAATAAATATGACATCATTCCTCTTAAATTCATCATTTCTGTTATAGTATACCATATGATTGTCAAATTCAAAATGGCCAATACCTATCCATTTCACTTTACTAATGCCTAGGGTATTGATTTTGATATAGTCCATTTCATTTTTGATGACTTCCTATTTCTCTAGATTCATAGTTTGCACATTCCATGCTCTCATTATCATACTTCATATATTCCACTTTCTGATTATTAGTGGATGCTTGCAGCTGTTTCTTCTCATGTTGAGTCATGTACCTCAGCAAGTAAAGGTCCTGACAGCTTTGCTATATCCATGTCATTAAGGTCGACTACTATGAGGAGACAACTCTTCCACAGTTTTATTTTGAATGCCTTTTGCTAGTTCTTTCTTCTTAATCTGTCTCAGTTTGGCAACTCTTCTGAAACCTTTTCATTACGGATAATCTCTTTGATATTTGAAATACTGGTGGCATAACTTCCATCATCACAACAGACAATCCAATACAATGGGACAAACTGTCAGATGAGTGCTAGGATAATGATGTTAGACTATATAAAAACGAAATATCTTTCCAATAGAAATAAAAGCATTCGAGGCTGAGCTCAAAAATAAAAAGTATAGTCACCAATCAGTTTTTTTTACAAAGCATCTCTGATAAAATGATTTGTCAAAGGAAGTGAAAAAACATTTGGTACAATCCTCAATTATACCTAAATAATATTTTATGATTTCACTAATCTATCTATCCTTGTTTTGCAAACAAACATCTTCTAGTGGAAATAGAGATTAACATTTCTAGAAACTGTATAAAAATTTGAATAATAATAATGATAGTAATACAATGAAACCTATGATATATGATATCCTCAGAAAACTTATACAGGGTAACTAAGAATCAGAACCGACTTCAAGGCACTTAACAACAACAACTCTTTAGTCAGTGAATTTGTTGTTGTTAGGTGCCATCGAGTCAGTACCAACTCATAGCAACCCTATGCACAACAGAACAAAACACTGCCTGGGCCAACCTCACAATTGTTGCCACGCTTGAGCCCATTGATGCTGCCACTTTTGCCAATCCATCTCGCTGGGGGTCTTCCTCTTTTTCTCTGACCCTCCACCTTACCAAACATGATATCCTTCTCCAGTGACTGGTCTCTCCTGACAATATGTCTGAAGTATGAGAGACCAAATTTGGCCATCCTGGCCTCCAAAGAGCACTCTGGCTGTACTGCACTTCTTCCAATAAAGATCTGTTAGTTCTTTTGGCAGCCCATGGCACTTTCAATATTCTCCTCAAACACCATAACTCAAATGCTCAATTATTCAACGGTCTTCCTCCCCTTTTATTTCCCTCTCTTGCCTCTGACTGAGACTTTTCCAACACAATATTGACAGGGCATCTTTTTCTGGTTCCCATTCATAAGGGGAATTCATTCACCTTCTCTCCGTTGAGAGTAATGTTGGTTGTAGGTTTTGTTTATATGCTCTTTACTGTGTTGAAGAATTTTCCTTCTATTCATATTTTGTTGAGTGTTTTCATCAGGAATTTGTGTTGGATTTTGCCAAATATGTTTTTGTTGTCAATTTTGTTGATCATTCAGTTCTTTCCTTTTTAAAATTTATGTGGTGGACTATGCTTGTTTTTAATGTTTTTAATATTGACCATCCTTGCATGTTGTTGTTGTTGTTAGTGTTGTGGAGTCTGTTCCAACTCATAGCCACTTTTTATGGGGGTTCTAAGAAAAAAATGATAGGTTTGGATACTTGATCTTGAGGTTAACAGTCCAGTACTTATCCTACAGTTCTACACCAGGACTCCTTGCAAACATTTTATGAATCCCAGTTGGTCATGATTTTTTTTTTTTTTCAGTTAACATATATATGTTGTTTTTGTTTTTAAGTGCCATTGAGTCGGTTCTGACTCATAGCAACTCTGTATAGGATTTCCGAGGAGTGGCTGGTGAGTTTGAACTGCTGACCTTGCAGTTTAAACAGACCTTGAGTTCAAGTGCTTTTCCTGCAGCACCACACCAGGACTTCAAATATATATATGGGTGTGTGTTTGTGTATGTATGTATATATACATATTGTGGGATTCTGTTGACTAGAATTTTGTAGAGAATTTTAACGTCTGTGGTCATGAGCTGATTGGTCTGTAATTTTCAGTGCTGTCTTTGCTTCGTTTTGGTATCAGGGTTAAGATCACTTCATAAAACGAATTCAGGGTCTCGCCATGTTTTTCTATGTTCTGGACAAGTTTTAGTAGAATTAGTGTCAACTCTTGTTTGAATGTTTGTTAGAATTAACCAGGAAGCCTGGACTTGTTTTTATTGGGAGTTTTAAAATAATCTGATCAGTTTCTTCTTTTTTTTATACATGTATTCTAGTTTTCTGCTTCAGTCTATGTTAATTTATGTAGGCAGCGTTGTTCTAGAACTTTGTCCATTTCTTCTTGATTTTTAAATATATTGGAGTACAAATCTTCATGGTATTGCTATTATCTTTTTTTATTACTGTTGGGTCTGTTGTGACATCACCCATTTCCCTTCTTATTCATGTTACTTGTACTTTCTCCTTTTGTTACACTTGCCTATGATTTGTTAATTTTATTAATCTTTTCAAAGAACCAAATTTTTGTCTTTCTATTGTTTTTCTGTTTCATTTATTTCTGCTCTAATGTTTATTATATTTTTCCTTTTGATGGTTCTAGGCTTGCTTTATTGCTCTTTTTCTAATTGTGGGAGATGTTGGGTTAAGGTGTTAATTTTGGTTCTTTTTGGATATATGCATTATTGCTAAAAATTACCTTTTTTTGATCACTGCTTTTATTGTGCCCAAAGTTTTGTGTGCTGTGCTTTTGTTCTCATTTAATTCAGGGATTTTTTTTTAAATTTCATTTTTGATTCCTTCTATTAGCCAGTGTTTTTAAGCAAGGTGTTAATACATTCCCATGTATTTGATTTTTTCCTTTCTCTTTCTGTTGTTGATTTCTAATTCTGTAGCGTTGTGATCCTGGAAAATGCTTTGTAAAATTTGCTGAGGCTTGCTTTGTGGCCTAATATACAGTCTTCTGGAGAATGTTCCACGTTCATTGGAGAAGAATATATATTGTACTGGTGTTGGGTTGAGTGCTTTGTTTAATTTTATGAGGTCAAGTTGTTTGATTGTGTTGTTTAGGTCTTCTATTTCTTTGTCAAGTTTCTATTTGTTCTGTCAATCGAAAGTAGTGTATTAAAATCTCCTACTATGGTATTTTTTGTTGCCTCCTATGCATGTGAAAGCTGGACAATGAATAAAGGAGACTGTAGAAAAATCAATGTATTTGGATAATGGTGTTAGAAAAGATTATTGAAAGTATCATCAACTTTCAGAAGAACAAACAAATAAATCTATGTTGGAAAAAGTACAGTCAGTGTGTTCCTCAGAAGCCAGGATGGTGAAACCTTGTCTCTCGTCCTATGGACATGTTATCAAGAGGAACCAGTCCCTGAAGAAGGACATCATAATTGCTATAGTGGAGTCCTGGTATAACAGCACTGTAGGGTAACACTGGTCTGCTAACCACAAGGTCAGTGGTCAAACCCACTGGGCTGCTAACCACAAGGTCAGTGGTTCAAACCCACCAACTGCTCCTTGGGAATGCTATACAGGGTTCCCATGAGTCAGAACTGACACAACAGACTTACCAACAGCAACAAAATTGAGGGTCAGCAAAAAAGAGAAAGACCCTCAACAAGATGGACTGACATTGTAACAGCAGCAATGGACTCCCAAAATGACAACTGTGGGATGGGGCAGGTCTAGGCAGTGTTTCATTCTTACTATGAATCAGAACTGACTACTGGGCATCTAACAACAACTTATTGTGAGGAGCACCGGTGGTACTGTAGGATAAGCAATAGACTGCTAATCACAAGGTCAACAGTTGAAACCCACCAGCTACTCTGTGGACAAAAGCTGAGGCTTACTCCTCCAGTATAGAGTTACAACCTCAGAAACCCTGTGCAGAGTTGTTAGGAATCAGAAGAGACTCAGTTCAAACAACACTATTATTATAGAGCTATCTTTTTTTATATTCTGTAAGAATTTAATACATTTATTTTGAGGCACTTCAATGGGAGCATGGTATAAGTGCCATCAAGTCAGATCTGACTCATAGCAGCCCTGTATAGAGGATATCCAGGGAGCAACTGATGGGTTTGAACCACTAACCTTAGTCCAGGCCGTAGCACCACCCTAGCCACAGTAGCATAACACCAGATGTTAATTATGATTATGTCCTCTTATTCAATTGACCCTTTAATTATTATATAAGGTCCTTTTTTGTCTCATGCTGGTTTTTGCCTTGAAATCTGTTTCGTCAGAAATTAATACTACTACTTGTTTTTGCTAGCTGTTAGCATGATTTTCCCCGTCTTTTAACTTATCATCTATTTTTGCCTTTGTGTGTCATCTCTATCTCTTGAAGACAGCATATTAAAGGATCCTGTTTTCTTAACCATTCTACTACTCAGGTTCTTAACTGGTGCATCTGTTCCATTTACATTCAGTGTAATTATCTATAGGTATGAATTTATTACTGTCATTTTGCTGTGTTTGTTGTTACTGGTTTGTCATGCTACTGGTTTCTTTTTTCCACATTATTTTCTGTGCTAAGTTCATTTTGTTTGTGGGTTTTCATGCCATTTTTATTGTTATCGGTGTAATGCTTAATAAATATTTGTAATTTTCTACTTTTTTATTTTGATGAGGTTTATTAACTTTCTTTGAGGTTACCCTGCAATTTATTAATTTTCACTCTAGTTTAAAACAGTCCATTTTATCCTGACATTTACTTGACTTACTCACTCTTTGGAAGTTCTTTAAATACACGACTCCCTCTTTTTGCCTTGGTAGTTGTCTTATTACACATTGATATCTCTGGTTCCTTAGTTTCAGTCTTCTAGGCTTGTTTTATTTACTTTAAATACTTCTCTATCTGGAATAATTTCTCGGTGGCATTTACATGTATGCTAATCACCAGGTTTTTGTCTGTTGTTGTTTGTTCTCTGTCCAAAGAACTCACTTTAGTATTTTTTTGGTCTGATTATTATAAATCCTTTTAATTTTTGCTTATCTGTAAATATGTTAATTTCTCTATCATATTTGAGCATGGTGACTCTATATGATAAGCACTGGATTGTGAACCACAAGGTCAGTGCTTGGAACCCACCAGCCACTCCACATGAGAAAGACGAGATTTTCTGTTCCTGCAAAGGTGTACACCTTTAGAAACCCTATACAGGGTCTATATGAGTTAGAACTGATTCATTGGAACTTAACAACAACAACAGTTTGAGGGACAGTTTGTTGGCAATTTTTCCTTGGCAATTTTCTTTCAGAGTTTTTATATATCATCCCATTGCCTTCTTGTCTTCATGATTTTTACTAAGAAATCAGAGTTAAGTCTTATTGGTTCTCCTCTGTAGGTATATTTTAGTTTTTCCTACTGCTCTCAGGATTCTTTTCTTGTCTTTGGTCTTGGAAATTTGATTATGATATATCTTGGTGATATTCTTTTGAAATCTGCCCTGTTTGGATGCTTATGTCTCTTCTTTTATGATATGGGGAGGGTTTCTTTAAACAAGTTTTATGGTTGGAATTTTCTCTGTGCTTTTTTTGTGTCTTCCTCTTTTGCAGTCCAGTCACATGTACATTATTATTTTTGATGGTGTCCCACATAAATCCTGTTTTCTTTGGATTTTTTTACTGATTGTTCTCTAGCAAACTTATGTTAGAGATTTGTCGCCTAGTACACTAATTTGGCCTTCCATTGATTCAAATCTTCTGCTTTACCTTTCCAATATGTTATCTATTTCTGAAATCTTTATATTAATCTTCTGGATTTCAATTTGCGAAATATTATTCTTTTTATTGTGAATTGAATGAAGGTTTACAGACAAGATCATCAGTTTAACATTCAACAAATCAATGATGCAATCCCCTCCATACAACAACAGTTGCCCTACTTCCTTACTATGGCTACCCATGTACAAACATCCTCTTTCAAATTCTTGTCTATTTGTGGGACATATAAACATATATATATGTCCCACTCTTCCTCCCATACCCATTCAGCCTGCATCTCTGTCCACATATCTACACACAGAACACTGTTGTCCCAAGGTTGTATATAGGTCACTATTTACCTCTGTCTCCTTTAACCTTTGCATACCTCCCTATGTCTTTACCTATTTTCATTCTTCTGCCATCCTCCCTTTTCTTGTATATTGCCCTTCCCCTTCTTGCATATTTTCCTGTCACCCAAGCAAACATGTGTCTACCCTCTAGCCAGTGAATTATTCTCTCTTCCCTCCCATCCCTGGTGACCATCAAAGAATGTTTCTTTTAGTATGAAATATTTTCTTGAGATTTTACAATAGTGGTCTCATACAATATTTGTCCTTTTATGATTGACTTATTTCACTCAATATAATGTCCTCCAAGTTTTTCCATTTTATGAGATGTTTCACAGATTCATTGTTATTATTCAAAGTTGATTAGTATTCCATTGTGTGCATCTACCAAAGTTTGTTTATCCACTCTTCCACTAATGAGCAGTTAGGCCACCACCATCTTTTTGTTATTGTTTATAGTGCTGTGAATAATATTGTTGTACACATCATTATTCGTGTCCTGGCTCATATTTCTTGTGTATATATACCAAGTAGAGGGATTGCTGAGTTATACCTTTATTTCCAACTTTCTTAGAAAGTGCCATGCCATTTTCTAGAGTAGTTGAACCATCTTAAAGTCCTACCAGCAATGTAGGAGGAACCCAGTCTCTTTACAGTCGTGCCAGCATTTGTTGTTTTCTGGGTTTTTTGTTGTTGGTTTTTTCACTTTGCTATTAATGCTGGTGTGAGACAATATCTTTGTTTTGACTTGCATTTCTAATGACTAATTGAATCCTGGTGTGGCACTGTGGGCTAATGTGCTGGACTGCAAAGCCAGTTTGAACCACAAGGTCAGTGGCTCAAGTTCTCCAGCTGCTCCTCAGAAATCCTACATAGGCTTACTATAGCTTGGAACCAACTAAATGGCACTTAATAACCACAACTACAATAATGACTAATGATCAGGAACATTTCTTCATATGCTTGTTGGCTACCTGAATGTATTTTGGTGACGTGTCTGTTCACGTCATGTGTGCATTTTTAAATCGGATTATTTGTCATTTTCTTGTAGAGATGTCATTTTCTATAAGTTTTAGAGATTAGTTCTTTGTCTAATATGCTGTTGTGAAAAGTTTTTTCCCGGTCTCTTGGTTCCCTTTTCACTCTTTTGGTGAAATCTTTTGATGCACTGAAGTGTCTAATTTTTAGGAGGCCATAGTCATCTATTTTGTCCTCTGCTGTATGTGTGTTTTTAGTAATGTTTGTCAGTGTATTCATTGTCCCTATTTTTTCATTGATGATCTTTCAGTTGTAGGATTTAGATACATTATACATTGCATTTGTTTTTGTATATGGTGTGAGATATAGGTCTCACATTTCATTTTTCTGCAAATGAATTTCCAGTGTTGCCAGCACCATTTGTTGAAGAGACATATCTCTTCCCCATGTAATGTGTTTTAGCCCTTTGTCAAAGATCAGCTGACTTTATGTGGATGGATTTACTTCTGGGTTCTCGATTCTGTTCCACTGATCTATGTATCTTTCATTTTACCAGTACCAGGCAGTTTTGCCTACTGTGGCTGTGTAGTAAATTTTGAGATCAGGGAGTGAGTGGCCTCCAAGTTTGTTCTTCTTCTTAAGCAGTGCTTTGCTTATCACAAGATCTCTCCTTTCCATAGAAGATTAATGATCGTTTTTTCCGTCTCTTTAAAGAATAATGTTGGAATCTTGGTTGGGATTTAATTTGCAGATTTTTATTGTTTGTAATTTTCATTTATTTTGTCAACCTTGTAGTGTCTTCCTGAATTCTTCTAAAACTTTTTCTGTGTTCTTGCTTTTATCTGCAGCTTTCTCTATCTTTCTCTCAGTATGTTGAAGATAACTAAATATAATTCTTTTGAATTCTTTATCATAAATATTTGCTAACTCTGTATCTTGGTCTCTTGTCTTGTTTCTTCATGCGAATTGAAATAGTCTGTTTTCTCTTAACCATTGTGGTTTGGTTTTATCTATATTTAATTGATGATTGTATGTTGGTGAGTACTTAGGAACTTACCACCTGCCTTCTGGTAGGTGGTGTTAGAGAATGGAAATGTGTGCATAGTTCTCCATTCACTGTTTTTTGCAGCTTCAGGGAGAGTTTGGTTGGTGCTGACTGCTGTCTACCATTGATCAGGTGTTAAGGAGGTGGTTGCCTTAGTCTGCCATCTTGCTGGAAGTCTTCAACAACTCCATTTTAATTGACATTTGTTGTTTTTACTAAGTGCTGTGGAGTCAGTTCCGACTCAGAACGACCCTGTATAGGGTTTCTGAGGAGCAGCTGGTGGGTTAGAACTGCTGACCTTGCAGTTCAAACTGACCTTGTAGTCCAATGCTTATCTTATAGTGGCACACCAGGACTCCAGTTTAGGCTTACAGAGTTTAATTCGCTTGTCTGTGTAATATAATCTAAGAATGTCTGACTCTAACTTCTGTACTACCCTTCTTCTTAGATATACAAATCTAAAAATGTATAAGAAATTAGAGACTTGAAATATCTGTGGCCTCAAGTTGTTTACTATATTACCAGTTTGGCAGATGATTATTGCATGCCTACTATGTTTCAGGGATGATATTTTATTCTTTGCAAATGCAGTCATGTTTATATTATTTATAAGCTCTGTTAATAATCTTTTGCTTCTCAGTAAACAGGTGAACCCACAATGTACAACAGTGACCATTAGAGCAAAGACATATTTGGTCTGTTGTTTTTTTCTTTTTTTTAACCTTTCAATCTCTGCCCTCTAAGGGATAATTAATTAAAAGTAAAGATTAATTTATGCCAGTTTTCATACATCATTTTATGTTAAGCTTGTTTGATATTAAATAAGTGCCCCAAATTGACATAGTTAGTAATGGTGTAACTAAAATTCAAATCAGAATCTCTTTAACTCTATAGACCATGATCTTTGTACTATGGTATACTCAAAGAATATAAAACTAATTTGTGTTCAAGAGACTTGAGTGTGTGTTTAGAAACAGAGCACATGTTTATAATGTTCAGTAAATATTTGCTAGTTGATGGATTGACTGAAGCAGTATTATGGGAGAAAAGAATTCTAGGATCAGCCATTAAGTGCTCTGAGTTGATTTTATGAGACACATACTCTTCCAACAACTTACACGGTGCCAATCCTCCTCTTATTGAGTTATCCTTATGTTTATATCTCAGTTATAATATTAATACTCAGAAAAGGAAGAGACATAAAGTTAGCATCAAATGGAAAGTAGCTTATGCTCAGAGACTTTTCCTGACAAAACATTCCCTGAGCAGGAACTTTGAGCTGTTCATTCAGTCTATCAGTATATCATGTGCTTTAAATTCAGTCACTTAATCACTTTGTCATTTGTTTACTCAACAAAATTAATGGAGCTTAGGTGCTTGTACTGTCTAGATATTAGGGACATAGTAGTCAATGAGACCATTAAACTTATATTTTAGCAAAAGAGGAAAATTTATAAATGAATAAAATATTTTCATGTTTTGACAATAGTTCCCAAAGAGGCAAAATATAGAACATATGTATATTGAATACACTCCATATTCAACTTTCATCCTATCAGAAGTTTTAAAGCAGGTGACCATGTTTTGTTCATTGCTGGCATTGAAGCATTATTAAAAATTCTTTGTACTTTTTATGAATTTATATTTTTGGAAGCTTTCTACTGTCTTATTCTGAAGTTAGCTTGCAAAGATAAGGGGGTTCTATCTTAAAGACAAATTCATGGATGTGAGTTATTCCTTGGTTCAGTAAATATTACATTGTTCCTCATGAACTACATATTTAATTTATGAAGCTGGCAAATGCACTGTTCTTTAAGAGTTTACAGTCTAATGGAGAAACAGAAATGCAAAGCAGTCATTTTGGGTGTGGTAGACACCACATTAGAAGTGAATGTACAATATTCTTCACTATAGATAGAACGGTATTATCTCTGGGAAATGAGAAAGGCTTTACCACAAATATTCATGTTTCCAGTGATTTCCCCCCTAGTGTTTCAAGCAGAGTATGATATAGATGTAGTTCTCACTATTTGAACAAGGATATCTGTGCTTCAAGAAAGTCCTGGGAACGGGTTTATGGTTTCCAGCTGTAAAGCAAAATAAATAAGTGGTATCTGGTTTGGTAGACATGAAAAGTTGAAATTCTTGTCCATTTGGAGTGAAAAAGCCTTATGTTGTTCTTTATTAAGTGTTGCCTTTTCTTTATGCTGTTTTTTTCTCAAACACCTCCATTATACTAAAATGAAAGAGTTAAAAGTTTTAAAGGAATGTTGCCTAACAAATTTTGCCAGTTTGCTTTTTGAAATGGAAATAATGGTCCGTATTTGTGGTTGTAAAGGAAGGAATTAGTTTTCTTTTTTGATATGATGGCCCTCAATTAGGAATGTAGACCAAAATCTCAGATTTATAATGTATCCTACGGTACTGTTGGAGTCCTGGTGGGGCACTGTGGGATAAAGCGCTGGACCTCAGTGTCTGCTTGAACTACAAAGTTGGCAATTTAAACTCACCAGTCACTTCTTGGAAACCCTATACAGGGTTGCTACGAGATGAAACCCACTTGATGGCACTGAACAACAACAAAAGCCATAGTGTTAGATAGGCATTCTCACAAACACAACATGCTAGAGTGATATGCGTTTAATACCAGTACAACTAGAATGGGCAATATGGCCATAGAAAAAGCAGTGTGTGTTGTAATTTTGTTGGTACTTAGAAAATTAAATTGTATGAGACCTATGCAGACACCTAAAAAGAAAAAGTGCAACCATACCAACAAATGTATTCACACCAGAATGTATGGTATGAGGAGAAATGAGGCCCACAAAATATGATCTAGTACCTCAGGTATGCTTAGAGAATTGGAGAAAATAAAGAGGGGTTATTTCCTCTAGCAGTTCATGTGTCAGTATTAAAATGAAAGTAAGCCTGGTGTTGCAAAAAGGGAGTATAAAAAGAAAAAAAGACAAATACCAGCAGCAGAATTTAAAGTGATAGCTAGCCACTGTTTTGTTAAGTACTGTGGAGTCAATTCTGACTCATAGTGACCCTGAACAGGGTTTCCGAGGCTGTAAATCTTTACAGGAGCGGAAAGCCTCATCTTTCTCCCGCAGAACAGCTGGTAGTTTCAAACTATTGACCTTGAGGTTAGCAGCCCAATTTGTAACCACTACGCTACCTGTGAAGTAATTTGCCCTGTATTTATCCCTGAAACCACTATTTTCCTACAGAAGACAATTTATAACTTAGAAAAGATTGCATGAGATGAGACCATAGTAGACCTCTGGTAAAGACAGTAGGAAGATAGTAGGCTTCTGGTAAAGAATGCACATACACATTTACTTCTGAAACTAATTTGATAGAAAAAGGTATTTTTTAAAAGGCATAAGCAAAAACACAGGAGAGGCGTGCTAAGAGTAGGTGGATTAGTAATAACTGACTTAGCAGACTAAGAGAACTGAATTCTCAGGTGACTATGAGGAACGCTAAGGAGAAGCCCAGTTTCACCTGTGAGTCCCCCACAGGCTCAGAAACCAGCAGTTCTTGGTTAAGTCTGGAATGGTCAGCAGGGGAGACAAAGGGAGTGGTACGCCACCAGTTAGCCCCTGAGCTCTCCCCAGGTGACAGCAGTGCTTCCTTTACCTGTCAGAGGGACATAGTTTTCTTTCATTGTTAATTGTGTAAAAACTACTTTATCGACATTTTTAGATGACACTTTATTTTATTAAGCATAAATTTTTAATGTATTGTATTACAACATTTGAATTAGTTTAAATCTGCTTTTATTTGATAATGTTTGAAATTCT
This sequence comes from Chrysochloris asiatica, assembly GCF_000296735.1. NCBI lineage: Eukaryota > Metazoa > Chordata > Mammalia > Afrosoricida > Chrysochloridae > Chrysochloris > Chrysochloris asiatica. Next base: position 3,222,221 of record NW_006408699.1, read on the forward strand.
TACAGTGTCAAAAACTGAGCTTTTTTTCCCCATAATATTCAGCATAACTGAGTTATCAGATCATTGCATCCAGTTTGATTTTTCATATTTAGAAATTATCATTATATTTTCTATTCTTAATATTGTTTTCTAAAAAAAACAAAGATGTTTTGATATACTAGATAGGAATTTTAATCAAGATCTTCCATATATGAATTTGCAGAATTATCATTTTATGTCTTCATTCATTTTTTAAAAAATATTTAATTTAGTGTTTGGTGAAAAGCTTACACATCAAATTAGGTTCCCCTACAGCAATTTTTATACTTAATATTTAGTGAAATCGGTTACATTTTTCAAATTGTGTTAACATTTTCCATATTTCTGTTCTAGTTTTTTTTTTTTACTTTTATTAATCTAGCTGCCCTCCCTCTTGAACTTCTCATCTGTGCTTTTGGGTAAATGTTGACCATTTGGTATCATAGAGATGATTTTTTTTTTCAAGGAACACAAGACTCATGGATGATATTATTTAGCCAGGAGTCCTGGTGTTGTGCTGTGGGATAAGCACTAGATCACGAAGTCAGTTTTAACCGCAAGGTCGGAGGTTCAGACTCAACAGCCATTCTTTGGAAACAATATACAGAATTACTATGAGTTAGAACTGACTCAATAGCACTTTACAATAACAACAACAACAACAAAGTAATTATTTAGCTGACTAATATCAGTTCAAGGCTTAAAGAGTATCTCAGGGCAATCAACATGAGGGCTCCTCAAGTCTCTATTGGCCCAGTAAGTCTGACCTTTTTATTTACTTATTTATAAGTATTAAGAGGTTTTTTCTACAACTTTATCTCCCATTGTATCATAAGGTAGATCTATATCTAACTTTTTAAGGCAGTGCCATACTGTTTTCCATAATGGTTGTACCATTTTACAATTCCACCAGCAGTAGATAAGAATTTCAGTTTCTCCACATCCTTGCCAGCATTTATTTTCTGGTTGGTTGGTTGGTTTTTAATCTGTGCCATTTTTTCAGGGATGAGATGGCATCTCATTGTGGTTTTGAATTGCATCTCTCTACTGGCTAATGATCACGAGCATCTTCCTGTGTTTCTTGGCCTCTTTGGTGAATTGTGTCTTCATTGACTTTTATGTCCCTTAAGAATATACCTCAAACTTCCATTCTTTAACTGTTTTTAAAATATGAAATTATAAAAACCATCATGGCAATTATGTTGTGTTCAGTTGTGTGATAAAGGGATTGAATAATTTACTGACTAAATACTCTCATCTGATTGTCAGTCATTACTACATATGGAATGTTTTCAGATTCCCATATATAGTTCTTTTTTGTGTGTTTATGGATCCATTTTAAGTTTTTTTTTTTAATTGATAAAAAAAAAAAAATTAAACATGCTATTAACTAATTTAAAACCCCTTGGTAGCACTAGTGGTTAAACACTTGGCTGGAAAATGAAAGGACGACAGTTCGAACCTACCAGTGGTTCCACGGGAGAAGGATGTTGTAGGATTTACAACCCCGATGCAGTTGTTAACCCCAATGCAGCAGTAATCCCGATGCAGCAGTTCTCCTTTCTCTATAAGATCGCTGTGAGTCAGAATCAACTTGATGGCAATAGGTTTTGAATAATCACATGATTTGTAACCCCTACGAGGTACAAACCATTAATGCATTTGGCTGCTAACAGAAAGGTTCTTGCTTAGAGCCCATCCAGAGGCACCTTTGAAGAAAGGCCTATTGACTTACAAAAAAATCAGCCATTAAGCACCCTATGGGGCACAGCTCTACTCTAACACACTTCAGTTGAAATCAACTTGACAGCAAGTAGATAATTATCTCATTTAAACCTGTGAAGCACTGTGAATCATTTTATTAAACTTGAGTTCCTTATAGACAAAATTGCCCTATTTCCATATGACTTTTCACAATGCTGGAACTGAATTTCTCAAACTTTTTTTTTTAATGTTTTATTGTGAATTATGTGACAGTTAACATACGAGAACATTAGTTTTACATTCATCCTATCATATATCGTTACACTGCCATGGTTACAATCCCCTCCATGCATCATCAACAAACCAATGGTATACCCTGAAAGCCTGCCCCATGATCATAAGCACACAGCCCCTCTCCTTCTCTGGGTCTAGAGTTCCCAGTCACTCCATCTCTCCATGTTATCGCCTCTGCCTCCATCTTTGGTATCACTGTTTCTCTGGGTAGGGTTCTGCACTCTACTCTTCTCGATTGATGGTCCCAGGGAC
>NW_006408699.1:3227251-3231964 GCF_000296735.1 Chrysochloris asiatica
TCCAACCTTATTCTTCTTCATAAGCAGTGCATTACTTATCTCTTTCCTTTCCATATAAAGTTTGCAATTGTTTTTCCATCTCTTTGAAGAATGTCTTTAGAATATGGATTGGGGTTGCATTCTATGTGTAAATTGCTTTGGGCAATATTGACGTTTTCACAGTATTAAATCTTCCTATCCAGTAGCATGATACATTCTTCCACTTTTATAGTTTTTGGTGTCTTGTGGTAGTCTATTGTAGTTTTCTTTGTATAGGTCCTTAGTTTCTCTGGTTACATTTATTCCTAGATATTTTATCCTTTGGGCAGCTATAGTAAATGATATTGCTTTCCTAATATCCTTTTCAATGCTGTAGTTTTTGGTAAAGAGGAATCCAACTGATCTTTGTATGTTGATCTTATATCCTGCAACTTTGCTGAATCTTCCAATGAGGTCTAGTAGCTTTTTTACTGAGTCTTTGAGGTTTTCTATGTATAGGATCATATTGTCTGCAAATAGAGTTTTACTTCTTCTTTGCCTGTTTGGATGCTTTTAATTTCCCTGTCTTGCCATATAGCCCTTGCTAAAAATTCCAGCACAATATTGAATAGGAGTGGTGACAAAGAGCATCCTTGTCTGGTTCCTGTTCGCAGAGGGAAGTGAAACTTGTTTTTGATAAATCTTTTTTGGGTTAAATGAATTTTTAATGTATATTTGCAGTTAATTGCTTTTGTGTTCCACAAATCTGTATTTAATATAATCCAAAATGATTCAGTTACTTCCTGTTAATTGTTCTTGTTTTAGAGACTCATTGAAAGATATATTAATATATGAGAACTTAGGTACCAAACCAATTATCAAGCCTCTGTAACAGCAATGAATATCTTACTATACTTTTGTCACACAGATATCAGTTTTGGCTAAAGAATCGGGTAGCCAATTACATTAGCTTCAGTATGCTTAATGTTGATTTCACTTTGGAAGGTAGATGGTGGTGGTGGTTATGTGCCATGGAGTCAATTCCAACTCCTAGTGAACCCTGTACAGGTTTTCCGAGCCTGTGTACCTTTACAGGAACGTAAAGCCTCATCTTTCTCCCACGGAATGGCTGATAGTTTTGAACTGCTGACCCTGAGGTTAGCAGCCCGATTTGTAACCATAGAGAACTGATTTTATTTTAGTTAAATTTTCATAATGAAAAGAGAATTACCATATCTGTAAAGAGGTCTAGGTTAATTATTATTTAAAGTTATACTTGCAGATTCATAGCTAACATAAATATTTTTTATTAATTTTATTTGTGTTATTTTTAAGTACTATACTGGATCATTTTTGCATATTGAATATTGGACTTCTTAGACAAAATTGAAGGAGCTCTGGTAAACAAAACTGAAGGGGCTCTGGTAGTGGAGTTCTTAGAAACGGGCTGCTAACTCAAGGTTGGCAGTTCCAAACTACCAGCTGTTCTGTGGGAGAAAGAGGAGGCTTTCTGCTCCTGTAAAGATTTACAGCCTTGGAAACCACTGAAGGATCGCTATGAGTCAGAACCAATTCCATGGCATACCACCACCATGACCAGACAAAATTGACAAAGTTTTTATTAGTATTTAGAGTCTTCTACTTAAATAAAGATGTCTCCCCTGTGTTCTTTTTAATGTGCTCTATTTTTTTTTTCCTTAATGTTTTAGAAAGAGGATTGCTTTTCAGGCCTATTTCTGTAAATAGTTTCAGCATTTTTCATATCAAGATGTGAAACCTAGGTATCACTTTGTATTACTTTCCTTCCTTTGGCTCCAAATAATCATATTACAAGTGCCTAGGATTTCTTTTCAAGATCTTTTGCATCTTTTGTTTGCCTTTGATTTCAACCACAACCCTATTCAATTCCTGCTTCTATGGCTCTATAAGCTTTCTCACTAGGTCCTCTGTCTCCAGTACCATGACTCCTCTTCCAACTCATTGTGGAGAACATTACCACATTAATAAATCAGAAGTCATGATTTCTTTTTTCACAACTTTATTATGCTGTTTCCCTTTTCTAGGAAGTTAGCAGTTCAAACCCACCAGCTGCTTCTTGGAAACACTATACAGGGTAACTATGAGTCAGAAACAACTCAATGGCACTTAACACCAACAACCATGTATGAGGGGTCTTCAAAAAGTTCATGGAAAATGGTATTAAAAAGATAATGGAACTTTTCCATGAACCATGTGAAGTCCTCTCATATACTCAAGGAGTCCTGGTGTGGCGCTGTGGGTTAATTCGCCAGACTGCAAAGCAGTTTGAACTGCAGGGCCAGCAGTTCAAGCTCACCAGTCGCTCCTCAGAAACCCTACACAGGGTCGCTATGAGTCGGAACTGACTCGATGGCACTTAACACACACATATACTCAAGTGCTACACATCCTTCAAGATCCAACGCTAATCTCACTGTCTTCTCAGTACTGGCCACATCTACCTAAAGGGAGTGCCAGTTGTAAAATCTGGTGGCGGTTTGTGTCTGTGGTCGTTTTACACATGGTATCTCATTATCATAAAGTGCTAGAGCAGGAAGAGTCTTTAAATATTAGTTACTTACTTTCAGAGTCCTGGTGTGGCGCTATAGGATAAACACTGGACTGTTAACCTCAAGGTCAGCAGTTCAGACTCACCAGCTGCTCATCGGAAATCCTGTACAAACTTGCTACGTATAAGTCAGGACTGACTCCAAGGCACTTAACAACAACAACATTCATTTTACAGCTGGGTAAACAGAATTCCTAGAGTTACATGACTTACATTAGTTAATTTGGAGGGTTCAGGGCAAATTAGATTTAATATCTTAACCTCTCACCCAGAATTCCTTCTTATGTAACACATTCCTGGTCATTGTGTATTGCTTTGTCTTCTTAGATGCCTTTTCTTCCCTCATCTTAAAACCAAGAATATTGTTTTGAACTTTTTAAAAAAAATTTCCTCTTATTGTTTTACACACAACAGACTTTCTTTTTCTAATTTTTAAAACTTTCATTCTGTTTATAGTGTCTTTTTTTGCTTCCATTCCCTGTTTGTTTGTTTGTTTGTTTAAAGAGAGGAGAGAGGGATGTATGCAGAAACACTCAGGAATATATAATAATTTAAACAACCAAAGGACATATTCTGCAAGCCTGCCTCCTGGGCACCAGCACCCAGTCCCTCTCTTTCCAATAGTCCAGAGTCCTCAGCTGCTGCCTCTCTCCATGTCATCATCTCTGCAGACCTCCATCTCTTGTGTTGTTGCTTCTCTGGATAGGGTCCTGCATTCTGTTTGTGCTCTTCTCTCTTGATGACCCTAGGGTCCTCTGTTTCTGTACTGTAAAATGAACTACTTCCCAATTTTTGTTACAAAACTTCTAGCTTTACAATTGTGACAGTTGCAATTAGTCATGGATAGCAATTTCTCACTATTGAATAATAAGAATCTTATCCCCATCTCTTTTCACCAGACCTGTCTAGACAAGATAAAAACTATTTAGTGGGGTCTCTACCTTCCCCGTCCCCACTCTCAAACTAAATTCCCTCTTGAAAACTTTGTAAACCAGTTACTTTGTGCCTTTATCGCCCCTCATTTTAGGTAGCCAATACCTAAGTTGCCCGTCCACCCTGTATACAGAGGGAATAAGATTAATACTTGATGTAAAGACTCCTTCACTCTTAGTTGGTATTTTGAGCTACTACATCCATAAGTATAGGACAAGTCCATCAAATTGTAGCAATTTATACTTGCTTCCTTTATCAAAGATTGTTTGTTTTTTTGTTTTTTTTTAAATCTTCCTCTAGTTGAGTTCTGATTATCAAGCCATAGAGTCTAAGGCAAATGGGTACTATCTTCAAGTTTGGGTGTTCTTGTGCATCTCCCCTCACTTCATATCAGCTGGATGCTTCACTCTTAGCTCTAGCTCTCTGTCCTTGACAATAGGTTCAGGAGTCCCTAGGTCTAACCACACTTCGGACCAACAAGCTCTTCCTCTTATCTCCAGGTCATCGGGAGTCTATGGAATGTGGTTGAGCTCAGACCATTTCTTCATTGCTGCCTTTCCTCCTCTTCCACTCACTAGTAGACCAACATGGTCACCAGCAAGCTTACAAGCCTGCTCATGTGTTCTCCTTGAGTTTCAGTCTTGGAGGGGGTTTGTCCTGAAGGAATCTGATTGCTTGCCTTGATGTTTCCCCAGTGAACAACTTCTTTGTTCTTGTAGTAACCAGTCATACTGCCAGTTTTGTTTTGGAAATTTCCTGCTGATTTCCTTTGTAGGTGTGTCTTGTATTGCTCTTGTTAGGTTGTTGTTGTTAGGTGTCATTGAGTTGGTACCGACTCATAGCGACCTTATGCACAGCAGAATGAAACAGTGCCCGATACTGGGCCAACCTCACTATTGTTGACACGCTTGAGCTCATTGATACTGCCACTTTGCCAGTTCATCTCATTGGGGGTCTTCCTCTTTTTCTCTGACCCTCCACCCTACCAAACATGATAGCCTTCGCCAGCAATTGGTCCCTCCTGACAATATGTCCGAGGTATGAGAGACTAAGTTTCACTATCCTGGTCACCAAAGAGCACTCTGACTGCACATCTTCCAACAATTCCTTCAATCTTCCAACACAGATCTGTTGGTTCTTTTGGCAGCCCATGGCACTTTCAATATTCTCCGCCAACACCATAACTCAAAAGCATCAATTCTTCTACAGTCTTCCTTATTCACTGTCCAGCTTTC
>NW_006408699.1:3232945-3234333 GCF_000296735.1 Chrysochloris asiatica
TTTCTTGAAATATTTCAATTTTTATTCCATCAATTCCTGGTGCCTTGTTCTTTGCCAGTTCCTTCAATGCACCTTGGACTTCCTCCTTCAGTATCATTGGCTCTTGATGTATTGCTCTAGCAGACTTTAATTCTTTTATGTTTATTTTATAGAGAATCCTTTCTATTTTGTAGAGTATATTTACTTATAGCTAAAACCAATATTTAAAATATGACAGTTTTTTTCATTTATATAGATATTGATGGCCAAGGATTATAGTTAAAAGGGATGGGAGAAGTATTTTTAAGTAGTTCTTCATTGTTCATATCTATTTCTAAGCAAAAGTAGTAGGAAACATAACAGATAATAAGGGTCAGTTGATTGCTTGAATCCTTGGTATGGGGCAATTGGTTAAGTGCTCAGATACTATTCAAATATTTTGTGGTTCTAATATATACAGAGGTGCCTTGGAAAACACCTGGAAATCGGCTTCTGAAAAGTCACAGCCTTGGAAAACCCCTGAAGCCAATTTTCTCCACACATGGGATTGCCATAAGTAGGAATTGACCCAAAGGCAACTGAACATTTTATTACTAGGTGAATTCATTTCATTTGTGTATGTTGTTAAGAGCACTGATTATAGTACAAAATTAGATGTTTTATCAACATGTCTTCATTGTTGTAATGTTAATTTCCAAGAAAATAATATGTTCATTAAAAAATTAACGCAGATTGTGTTAAATGAAAATGTTATAGTTATTAAGCCATTTTGACTACTGCCTATGCAATCTTTTCAGGTTTTAACGTTTTATGGATATATCTGATTTAAAGCATGTAAGCAAAGCAGTTAGTATTTTAGGAACTAAGAGGGTAAACCAAAAACTATTGCCTTTAGAATGCCAGTTTATACATGCACAAGGTTATTCTAAACAAGACTTGTTTAAACATGTCTCTGTGATCAGCAGATGGCTGCAGATAAATTCTTTCAGCAGTACACTAGTCTTAGTCTAATTAGAGTGCCTTCAAAAATGTGTATAACAAAAAACAGTGACTTTTAAGGGGATCTGCTGGGCCAGTTAAATTCAAGGCAGAGAGGTCAGCTAAGAAGTTTATGGTGACTGCTTTTTGGGATTCACAAGAGGTAATCTTGATAGCCACCACTCGTCTGTCAGTTTGTCGTACTGTGGTGGCTTGTGAGTTTCTGTGATTCTGAAAGCTATGCCACCAGTATTTTAAATACCAGCAGGGTCACCCATGGTGGAAAGACAGGTTTCAGATGAGCTTCCAAACGAAGACAGACTAGGAAGAAGGAGTGACGACCTGCTTCCAAATATTTAGTCACTGAAAACCTTATGAATAGCAGAGAAACACTGTCAGATATAGTGCCGGAAAATGAGCCCCTCAGGTTG
>NW_006408699.1:3237298-3387494 GCF_000296735.1 Chrysochloris asiatica
GCAGTGTTTCGTTGTGCTGTGCATAAGGTCGCTATGAGTCTGCACCGACTCGATGGCACCTAAGAACAACAACAATCTTGATAGATTTTCTCAAAGGACGTAGAGTGATCATGGTGACTTCTTTTGAAGAATTTTCATGAAAATTGAAAACTGCATTGTTGAAGAAAAGACCAGGAAAGTTGCCCTTAAGGTTTTTTTTTAAAAGAATATTTATTATGACAATACACCTGTTCATTCTTCAAGAATAGCAAGGGCTGTCCTATGAGAATTTTGTTGAGAAACCTAACTCCAGCCGTCCTACAGCTCTGATCTTGCTCCTTTTGACTTCCTTTTGTTCCCTGAAAGTCAAACAATATTTAAAAGAGCACGGCTTGACTCACTTTAGTAGAATGCCAAAACTGTTGTTTTGATGTGCTGGTATAAGTCAAAGAGTGCAGGGAAGGTTAGCGAGATGGAAACAGTGCCTAGAGAAGTGTATAGACCTAGATGGAGGAGATGTTGAGAAATAGCAATGTCACACTTTGAATTTTTTTTTTTTAATAAACATTTCTATAATATTTTATAACAATACTTTCTGACTTTGTCCTCATATGTAAACTTGAAAATTCATTAGCATTTCAGCATGAATAAAAATGATACATTAGAAGGCATCTTAAATAGGTATGAGTTAAATAAAAGGATGGGCTTTCTTCTCGTAGTTGGGAACACATGTTTCATTTGCTTTAGATGTGTTACAGAGGTGATGTCAAGGTGAAAACAGACTTGCAGAATGGTTGGAATTCATTGATATTCTTTCTTGGAGGCTGTAAATGGCTCTGTGCAGATGGGTCTTTGTCAAGGAAGAAAACTGGCAGCTCTAGAGTATCGTGGATGTTTTGAAAGCAGCTCAGCACACAGGCTGTGACCTTCCAATATTCAAGCGTTTTTCTGATGCACTAATAAATTGTCCTCCGCTTTTATTTACTTAAAGTAGATAAATAGTGATCATCATATTTTAGTACAAATTGAGGCTTTTCATTATAAAAAAACATAAATATGTTTTTTTACCTACTTTTTAAAGAAGTGGCTTTTAAAGGAATGTGTATTTGTTGGTGCTAAATATTTCTTAGTTGCTTTACGAAAGTTTTAAAAAAGCATATAAGACTTTTTAAAAATACCTTAAAAGTATAAGATCATTTAGAATTATAGAATATTAAAGCTAACAAGTGTGCTTATCATCCCAGATCAAGTCTCTCATTTTACAGATGAAGAGAACTAGGCTCAGAGACTGTAATTTACCGAGGTCATTTTGCTAGATTGTGATTTATTATTGCATAAATAATTTCTATTAGAAGGAACAGCACAAGGCTGCTCTCTGTGAGGTCGAGGTTAAAAATATGTCTGATTTTTCCAATGTTATACCATTGCATTGAGTCTTGATACGGCACTTTGGATTAATCAACTGGACTGCAATTTTCAGTTTGAACTGCTGACTTTGTGGTTCAGGACACTTTGCAGTCTAGCACATTAACCCACAATGCCAACCAGGACTCCTGTAGGTAGAGACATATAAGTTACACCAAAATGACTGTGTATTTTCTAAACCTAAGACTATTGAATGAAATTACTTTCAATCTTTTTAATTGTAAGAAAGAATTAGAAATGTTAGAGTTCCAAATTCTTGAATTTTATTTGGTAAGGCTAAAACATTTAGATAGATCTTTTAACAAAATAATAAGGGAATGAATCATGATGATTACTTGGGGAGGACTGTTCTAGTCAATGAAAGCAGTAAATGCAATTGCACTGAGGGAGATTGAGCTTGGCATATTCCAAAACCGGCAAGGAAACCAGCATGACTGTAGGGGTATAAGCCACTAGAGAGAGTAATAAAGTCTGAGAGATGTCACACAAACCTACTTTAAGTCTTTTTGATTTTGAAGAAAAGATTGAAAACAGATGTTCTCTAAGGTGTCCCAGGTGGCACAGATGTTAAGCACTTGATACTAGCTGAAAAGTTGGTGGTGCACACCCACCGAGATACACTTTGGGAAATAGGCCAGATGATCTGCTATTGAAAGGTCACAGGCTTGAAAACTCATGGAACAGTTCTACACATACGGGCTCACCTGGAGTGGGTATGGTGCTGTGGGTTAATGCCCTGGACTGAAAAGTCAAATTGAACTGCAAGGTCAGCAGTTCAAGCTCTTCAGCTGCTCCTTGGAAACCCTAAATAGGGTCGCTGTGGGATAGAATCAGCTTGATGGCACTAACAACAACAGCAGTAAGCTTAAGCAAGACCCATATTGTTGCTAAACCAGCAGTCCCTAAGGAGGTTTTGGCAGAGTATTTCTTGTATGGAATGGAGATTACGTCGAGAAAGTAAAAAAAAAAATCAAAACTGGTTTCTTTGTCAAATAAGTTATGTTAAAATTAAACAGGTGTTTTTATTCATTTGTGTTTAATAACAGAGTTTCTGTGCATTTTGTAATGTGCTTTGTGAATCTCCAACTTATTTGACCCTTTGTTCAAAGAGCATCAATTTTATGAGACTAGTGTTTTTCATGCATTGGTAAGTACTGTTTTAGACAATACATAACTTTCTACTGTCCTTAAGTCACTTCCTCTCTGTACCCTGTTTTTTCACTAAAGACTGCATTTCTTTCTTTTTTTCCACTCTGGTAGCATAGTGGTTAGGAATCGGGCTGCGAACTACAAGGTCAGCAGTTAGAAACTACCAGCTGTTCCATGGGAGAAAGATGAGGCTTTCTGCTCCTGTAAAGATTTATAGCCTCGGAAACCTTGTACAGGGTTGCTATGAGTTGGAACAGACCCCTCGGCACATAACCAGCAACAACTATTTCTCAGATCCATTCTTTTTTCTCTATTCATGATGCCTAAAGCTTAATGTAGATTTGCATTGTGTCCCATGGGCCTGTCAGTAGCTTCCTAGGTGGTCTCTTTTTCTCTAATCTTGCTCTGTATAAATTCATCATCATCTTACTGACTATTTACTTGACATCACAAATCTAATCATATAATTCACCTACTTAAAAATCTTGTATAGTTTCCTACTTTACTTCAGTCTCTCATACTTGGTACTCTCCAAATTTAAAACATTTAAACTTCCTCAAAGTAGGCTCTGGTTTTGCAGTCTTGTCTTTACTCAGTTGTTACTTCTCCTTGACATAACCTTTCCCCTGCTATTAGCTTACTTCTCCATTCTTAAAAATTTAGAGCAGATGAAATCTCCTCCAAAACACTCTTGAGCCCTTTCTGGCTAAATTAGGTGAGTCACCCCTGACTTGCTTAGCACTCAGTTCATAATTCTTTGAAGACACTTAAAACAATGTATTTGTGCTTTCACTCTTTATGTCTTATACTTTGCACCGAACTTTAATGCCTGACACTTGAGGTGGGTACTCAACTATTGTTGAAATTGGGTTTCTTCTACATTGTTGGTGGTAATGAGCGTTTACAGCAGCTTTTATTTGTAATAGCCCCAACTGGAAATCACTAAAATATTTTATAACAGGTAAATGATTAAAACAGTATGGTACATCCATGCCATGCAATACTACTCAATAATTTTGAGTTGCTGATACCCTGACTAGATAGCAACTATTGATACTACAAGGACATTATGCTGAGAGAAAAAAGTCAACATCAAAAGGCCCTCGTCATATGCTGTGTGATTTAGTTTTTTTTAATGTCCACATTACAGAGATGAGGAATAAATTAGTGGTTTCCAGGGGCTAGGGATGGCTGGAGAGAAAGATGGTGGAGAGAAGTGCTTAGTTGTGACTATGAAAGAGTAAAACAAGAGAAATCTTTGTGGTGATGTAATAGTTCTGTATCTTGAATGCAGGCTGGTTACACAAATCTATATATGTGATAATGCAACACATAGAACTATATACACACATATTACAAATGTTAGTTTCCTGATCTTCAAAAGCAGTGTAAGTTCTGGTATAGTGCTATGGGTAAATGCGCTAGACAGCAAGGTCACTTTGAACTGTAAGGTTGGCAGTTCAGGCTCACCAGCCGCTCCTCAGAAACCATATACAGAGTTGCTATGAGCTGGAACTGATTCAATGGTACTTAACAATAACAACATTGCTATGCGAGGTGCAGTTATTTGAGAAACTAGATGAAGGGTGCATAGGACCTGTCTGTAGTATTCTTGCAATTTCCTGTGAACCTATGTTGTTGTTGCTAAGTGCTGTCTGTCAAGTTGGTTCCAACTCATAGCAACCCTGTTGAGGTTTCCAAGGACCAGCTGTTGGGTTTGTGAGAAACGTTGTCCATACCCCAGACACTATCTCTGTCCCTCTTGGACACTAATGGGTCAGTATAAACCCCTGACTAGGACCTTACTCCATGGGGCAGACCGCCTTATCCTGTATGAGGTTACCGATAAGTTATTACAAGTACTTACTTACAAACGCTCAAGAAACCCAGTCTGTACTCATTTTAGTGAGAGTGAGGCTTTTCTTTAATTTGATTTTGCAAAATCAAAAAGGGGCACCAAACTCAGTAGACATGGGGGGATGCACCATGTGGTCGGCTGGCAAAGAATTTTATCCTCCCATCTCTAGAAAGTCCCTCCCTGGGTTCCTCATTGACTGAATACTATGGGGTTAACAATCTTTCCCAGATCCCTTTCCTTTGATGATAGCACTGTTATTTAAAGTTAAGTCTTCCCCTTCCCCCTTGAGCTTCCCCTGTTTCCTTGATGGTTGTATTTTTATTTCAGGTTCCTAGTTAGCTAATCAAGTTTCTTCCCCTTCCATGAGTTTCTGTTGTTATACTAGCCTGCTACTTCCTGGACCCCCACCCCCCTCATTCCTGAAGATGGACCATCCTAAGAGTTACTTCTCTCAGGTTTGAACCTCCAACTTTGTGGTTAGCAGTCCAGTGCTTATCCTACTGTGCTACACCAGAACTCCAAAAAGTTATTTCAAAATTAAAAGTTCACAAAACAAAAACAACTTAGGTTTTTCTTCTACTTTCCCAATGATATATGAGAGAAAAGTATCTCATCTTCTCCTCAGGATGTTGTTGTTGTTGTTGTTAGGTGCCATTGAGTCAGTACCGACCCATAGCAGATAGAAACACTGCCCGATCCTGGGCCAACCTCACTACTGTTACAATGCTTGAGTCCATCAATGCTGCCACTTGGCCAATCCATCTCATTGGGGGTCTTCCTCTTTTTCTCTACCTTCAACTTACCGAACATGATATCCTTCTCCAGTGACTGGTCCCTCCTGACAATATGTCCAAAGTATGAGAGACAAAGTTTGGCCATCTTGGCCTCCAAGGAGCACTCTGGCTGCACTTTTTCCAAAATGGATCTATTGTTTCTTTTGGCAGCCCATGGCACTTTCAATATTCTCCTCCAACACCATAACTCAAAAGCATCAATTCTTCTACAGTTTTCCTTATTCACTCTCCAGCTTTCACATGCATATGAGGTAATTGAAAATACCATGGCTTGGGTCAGGCACACCTTAGTTCTCAAGCCGACATCTTTGCTCTTCAACACTTTCAAAAGATCTGTGCAGCAGATTTGCCTAATACAATACTTCAGGATACCTAATAATTTATTCATGCCTTTTGCTTTCTATCCTCTTTTGCTTCCTCCAGAAATTTGCTTCACTGATCTCCTCTTTCTTGACATATTTATTTGTTACCTAAAGGATTGCCTGATCCTGATAAAATTATAAGCAGAAGTAAAAACAAATCATCACTTCCCTCACGTAGTTGTTTGCCTGTTGTCATTGCTGTTAGGTGCATGGAGGCAGTTCTGTCTCATAGTGACCCTATGTATAACAGAGTGAAACATTGCCTCATCCTGCACTGTCCTCACAATTACTGCTGCCTTTTGTCAATCCATCCAATTTAGGATCTTCCTCTTTTTTGCTAACGCTCTATTTTACTAAGCATGATGTCCTTTTCCAGGGACTGGTCCCTTCTGATAACATGTCCAAAATACATAAGAGTGTCTTGCCATCCTCCCTTTTAAAAAACATTTTGACTGTACTTCTTCCAAGACAGATTTGTTCATTTTGACAATCCATGATGTATTTAATATTCTTCACTAACATCATAATTGGTGAAAAATGTGGTCACCAATCAGAGCGTGTATTCCCATTGAGTCTTAGTCTTAGAAGGGGTTTGTCCTGAGAGGACCCAACCACTTGCATTGATGTCTCCTAGGCGAGCAACTTGCTTATTCTTGTAGTAATCAGTCAGTTTGCCTATATTGTTTTGTATTTTTCCTGTCGGTCTTTCTTTCAAGAAGTATCTTCTATTCTTCTAGCCACTCCAGGCTGGTATGCTTGTCCTTTCAAGTGGAAATTTCCCACCTATGAAGATTCTGGATGCTGCTCAGGATTCCACCTATGGTCTTACGTAATGCAGAGCCTCCACAGGAAGCCTCCTTCACTGGGCACGTTCGTTGTAGCCCCATTTTAGGTATTCCAATCAGTTATAGGCAGAAGATGGACTTACAAGCTTTCTATGGTGGTATTTCTGGCTATTCCTGTCTCTCCTCCTCCATTGTCTATTTTATAATTGTATGCAAAGGAAACCAAGATTCAAAAGATAGCCAAGCATCTTAACATTATTTCCACCCTTTGCCCATTCCAACCATGTCTCAAATCCTGCATCCCAGAACCCTGTTGTTCCAAGGTTGTACATACAACATTCTTCGCCTATATCCCACTTAGCCCATGCAAACCTGCCTAATTGTTCTCCCATCTGCTTTGTTATTCCAATCCCATCCCCCTTCTTGTGTATTGCACCCTTCCCTAGCACCCAAACTATCCTGTGTCTATTCCCTATCCTGTGGTCCACCTTCTGCTACTTCCCCTCACTCCATGCCCCACATCCCAGTAGCCAGCAAAGAATCCCCCCCACCCCCTTAAGTGTGGGTTCTTTTTCTTAGTCTTTTACAGTAGTGGTCCTATGCAGTATTTCTCCTTTTGTGGCTGACTAATTTCACTCAATATAATGTCCTCAAGGTTCATCCATGTTATGCATTGGCTTACAGCTTCCTTGTTATTCTTCAAGGTAGCATAATATTCCATTGTGTATGTACCACAGTTTGTTAATCCATTCTTCAGTTGATGGGCGCTTAGGCTGTCTCCATCTTTTTGCTATTGTAAATAGTGCTGCTATGAACATTGGTGTGCGTATATCTACTCGCGTTATGGCTCGTATTTCTTGTGGGTAAATACCAAGTAGAGGAATTGCTGGATCATATAGTTTATTCTTGTTAACTGTTTTATACCAGGAGACTTTAAAAAGTTCATGGAAAAATAGAATTTAAAGGAATTTTCCATAAACACTTTGAAGCCACTTTGTACTGTTTTATTGTGTAAACATGACAGTATCTTTTTATTTATTCTCCTACTAATGACTATTTAAGATGTCTCAAAAACCTCACTATTATAATAATATTACAGTTTATATCTATCGTTGTGTGGCTCTGTGGATCAGCAGTGGACTATGAATCACAGAGTCAGTAGTTCAAACCCACCAGCTGCTCCTCAGAAATCCTATACAGGGTTGCTGTGAGTCCAAACTGAGTCGACGGCATTTAATAACAACAACAACAAATTACTCTTGTGTACAATTATGAGAACTTTTTAAGTTACATATCTAGAAGTAGAATTTTTGTGTTATAGGCTGCATCAGCTTCAGCCTCACTAAATACTGTCTGCCTTCTTTCTAGAGGCGTTATACCCATCTGTGCCACTAATGAATAAGAAATCTCATGCTGTACATTTTTGCCATTTTTAAGGTTTCCTTCTTTTTTGTTGGTATGGCACTGTAGAGTAAGCACTGGACTGCTAACCGCAAAGTTGGGGCTTCAAATCCACCAGCTAGTCCTCTGAAACACTACTATGTAGGTTGTTATGGGTCAAAACTAACTCAGTGGCACTTAACAAAAATACTCCCTTAATGTAGCATTTATTAAGGAGATATATAGTTAATAGATCATGCTTTTACAATATAATTTTTTAGACCTCTTCTACTTTAAGCAGCTAAATCAGAAGTATTTTACTGTGTTAGTTTGCCTAGTTTTATATGTTACCTTCTCATTTCTGACTGTGGTCACAACCTTAGTTTAGACCCTTGCCTCTTGTTTAAATAATTGTTAAATAATTAACTAGTTAATAGTAACCAAACTCATTGCCATCGAGTTGATTACAACTCATAGTGAACCTGTTTTTGTTGTTGTTAAGAGCTGCCACCGAGTCAGTTCTGAATCATAGCAACCCTATATAGGGTTTTCGAGGATCAACTGGTAGGTTTGAACTGCTGACTTTGTGGTTCGCAGTCCAGCGCTCATCCCACAGAACCACAGCAGGAGTCTAGTGACCCTGTAGGACAGAATAAAGATGACAACCTAAGAAACCTAGTGGGGCAATTCTACTGTGTCCTATAGGCTTGCTACTAGTCAAAATTGACTTGATGGCACACAATAGCAACAGTTGCTGCAAAATTAACAGCTCATAATTCTCGTTACTGCTTTTTAGTTTCTAGTCCTTAGGTTATACTTTCCCTCCAGTTAGGGTGCCTGTTTTCCTACTTACCCTACTTAGCCACTTTTGTCTTTCAGAGTCCTATACATACACATTTTTCATGCTCTACTTCAGATGGCACCTTTCCATGAAACCATTTGACCTTCCCTCTGGTGGCAGTTTGCTTTATTTTAGTAAGACATTTAGTATGTTCTATGGTGCTGCAGGTTAGGCATTGGGCTGTTATTTACAAGGTTGGTGGCTTAAACCCACCAGTCACTGCATGGGAGAAAGATGAGTCTGTCTGCTCCTGGAAAGATTTACAGTCTCGGAAACCCTGTATAGGTCAATGTTAGTTGCAATCAACATGATGGTAGTGGGGTTTTGCCATGTATTTGTCAAGCAGCCTTGGTGGCACCATGGTTAATAGAAAGGTTGGTGGTTTGAACCCATCCATGTACAGGGGAAAGATGTTAACAGTCTGCTTCTATATAAAAGACAGCCTTAAAATACTTATAGGGCAGTTCTACTCTGTTCTAAAGAGTCACAGTGAATCCGAATTGATTTATCTGCAATAGGTTTTGGGTTGCTTGTCTTATTGCCCATTAAAGGTTGTTAGAGTAGTCACTGGGCGTGGGAATTTAGGACTGCAGTCTCAGAGGACAGCTAGGTCAACTGACATAACTAAGTCCTCAAAGACAACGCTCTACATCCTACTTCAGTGAGTAGCAACTGGGGTCTAAAAGCTTGTGAGTTCCATGTAAGATGTATCTATTGGTATCTCCCTATCTGGAACAAAGAAGCATGAAGAAAATCAAGGACCCAAGGAAACAATTAGTTCAAAGGATTAAACGAATGCACAAATCACAATCTCCACTACTCAAAGACCAAAAGAAGTAGGTGTTTCCTCAGATCAGGATCGTAAGAGAAAGTCTTGGACAAAGAGGGAGAAAATAAAATATAGAACATAATTCAAAAAACATAAAAAAGACCAGACTTATTGGTCTGATGGAATCCTGGTGTAGTGCTATAGGATAAGCATTGGACTGCTAACTGCAAGGTTAGTGGTTCAACCCAGCAACCATTACTTGAAAACCCACCCTATACAGGGTACTATGAGTTGAAACCTACTCAACAGTGTTTAACAACAACAATTAGTGAAATAGAGACTAGTGGAACCTGCAAGACTGTGGCTCTTAAACACACTCAAGACTGGAATGGAACCCACCCCCAGGATCAAGTTTCAGCCAAATAGCCTGGACTATAAAGTAAATAATAATACCAGGGATGAATGTACTCAATGCAGTCAGCCATATATTGCCCAAAGAGTGGCATTTGCTCACAAATAAAGCTCAGAAGGCAGGAAGGATCAGGAGTAAATGATGAATGGAAACTGGAAACCCAGGGAGGAAGGGGGAAGAGTTTTGTTACATGAGGGGATTGCAACCAATGTCATGAAGGAAAATGTTGATAAATAATTGAATGGAATACTTATTTGCTCTGTAAACTTTTATCCCAACTACAGATAAATAAAGATGAGTACAGGACTTTATCCATTTCCTTGTAATACTCATCATAATACCTTGCCTACGGTAGTGGTAGTTACTGTTGCCTGTGGTCAAGTTGGCTCGTGACTTATGGTCAGTATCATAGGCCTATTACTTATTAAAATAATTTAATAAGGATAAAATTATATGAATTAAATTCAGCTTAACCAATTGTACCTGTTTTGGGAAAGATCGATTTGAATTGGGGGGAAAAAATGAAACCTTTATCTAGCATTCTTATTTTAAAGCACTATAGAATAAATTCAGATTTGAAAACAGTCTGTTATGTGAGAGTAATTTTTAAGAAATCATAGAAATCTTTATTAAACAAAAATATATCAAATTGTGAAGCTGTTGTTTTTCAGCGTATACACTGAAAAAGCAGTGTTTCCATCCACCTAACCTTTCCCGAAAGGAGTTCTGGTAGCGTAGTGGTTATGAATCAAGCTGCTAACTTCAAGGTCTGCAGTTCGAAACTACCAGTGGTTCTGTGGGAGACAAATGAGGCTTTCTGCTCCCGTAAAGATTTAAAGCCTTGGAAATCCTATGCAGGGTCACTATGAGTCGGAACCGACTCCAGGGTACTTAACAACAACAACAACCTTTCCCGAAGGAGCTCATGTAGTATAGTGATTACAATTAAGCTGCTAATCTCAAGGCTAGGAGTTTGAAACTACTGCAAGAGAAAGATGAGGCTTTCTGCTCCCATAAAGATTTATTATAGCCTTGGAAAAACCTATCCAAGGTTGCTATGAGTTGGAACTGACTCCATGACACACCAACAACAACAACCACCTTTCCTGAATCCTGGTGTGTTACTGTAGGGTAGCACTGGATGCCTAACTGCAAGCTCAGTGGTTCAATCCCACCAGCTGCCCCTTAGAATCTCTATACACAGTTGTCGACACTTAACAACAACAACTTTTCGTTTAATTCTCTGCTCTTTGATTTATTCAACATCAAACTGGCAGTTTGGGGAACCACTAAGGAACGTAGGAGCCCTGGTGTGATGCTCAGGGTTAATGTGCCGGACTGCAAGGTCAGTTTGAACTGCAAGATTGGTGATTCAAGCTTGCCAGCCGTTTCTTAGAAACCTTATACAGTGTCGCTGTGGGTCAGAACTGACTCAAAGGCAATTAACAGCAATAACAACAGTTAATGTACTGGTTACAAGTGGAGCTGCTAACCTCAAGGTTAGCAGTTTAAAACTACCAACCATTCTGCAGGGGAAAGATGAGGCGTTCTGCTCCTGTGAAGATTCATAGCCTCAGAAATTCTATGCAGGGTCGCTTTGAGTTGGAACCCACTCCACAGCACATCACCACCACTACCAGGGAACTCGTTTTCCTATGAAATGTCCTATGCGTTTTGGGAACAAAAAGAAGTCTGAAGGGATAAGATCAGGGCTGTAGGGTAGATGGGGTAAAGTTTCCCAAGGGAATTGTTGTAGGATGGCCCTTGAACATTGGGAAGAAATGAACATTACCATAATGGGATTAAAAAAAAAAACAAAACAAAAAAACCCAAAACTAAGCGCAACTTATTTCTCATTGACAACAGTTTTCAATTTTCTTAAAACTGCTCAACCACCATCATTGCCCTGTGTCTTTTGAGAAAATCTATCAAGATTGTTGTTATTGTTAAGTGTTTTCGAGTCGGTTCCGACCCATAACACCCCTGTATAGGGTTTCCAAGGAGCAGCTGGTGAGCTTGAACCACCAACCTTGTGGTTCAGACCGACCTTGCAGTCCAACGCATTAACCCACAGTGCCAAACCAGGACTCCAAACAGAAGTGTTCTAGGTGAGGAGTACCTATCAAGATTGTCCCTTTGGAATTCCAAATATTAGGTGCTGCATCCTTGTGCACTGAGCTATCTGCCTTGAATTTAATTGGCCCAGGAGATCCCCTCAGAACCTGCTGTTTTCATTGGACCTTGCTCTCTGGATCTTGTTGATAAATCCAAGATTTGTCCGTAGTTATGAATTGTTTCATAAAATTATACTCACTATCTTTGGTCTTGCTTAAAAGACTGATGAAAAGGTCAAATCTTTGAGCTAGCTGATCTTCGCACAACACTCTTGGCATCACTCCAGCCAAAAGCTTGCCGAGGCAAGATGTTTGCTTAAAATTGAAAATGCTGAACCATGTGAGATCCTAGCTCTAATTTCTGTCATATCACTAACAATCCTATGTTTTTCTTCCTCCAGTTTCTGGACTTCAGCTACAGTTTCTTTGTTCAGCAAGGCTGATGGTTTTCCCTCTTTGGGCTCATCTTTCAGGTCTTCCTCACCTTCCTTAAAATTCTTGATTCATCTAAAAACTGTTGTTTTATATGCAGCAGCATTTTCATAAATTCTTGCAAAGCTGCGGTACTTAGGAAGGATATCCACTTGAGTTTTGTTAAAAATTTGATATTAGCCCTGACTTCATAATCATTTTTTCCTATGGCACTCTATTTTTTTTAAAAGCAGTATATTGAGACTAAGACATGTATTTTTGTACAATTCCTGAAAGAACTTGTCTGCAGCCATCCACTGATTGAAGAGTCACCTTAAACATGTTTTCTTTGGAATAAGTCCATTGATGTATGAACTGAAACCCTAGTAAAAAGCTCTTTGTATAGTGATTCTTTAGGACTTGCTATGATGAATAATAAACTTTATATGTGATTAGTATAATAGCTGTGCAATTTGTTTTAGTTTCAAACTAAAAAACTAAAAAAAAAAAGTTTTAAACTATAAGAATCTTTGAAGTCTTGGTGTGATGCTGTGAGATAAATCGCTGAACCAAAAGGTTGGTTTAAATCACAAGGTCGGTGGTTCAAACTCACCAGCTGCTCCTTGGGAACTCTATACAGGGTTGCTATGAGTCAGGACTGACTCGACGGCACTTAAGAACAACAAGGAACTTGGGGAGTTGGTTCTGTTGATGTGCCCTTGGCAGTTGTTGGATTCCTCCCCTACCCCAAGAGTAGCTCTTCATTTATCTTTTATTATATTGGTGTCCTTCACATGATTGTACTTAAAAAAAAAAAACAACTCTTCTGCCAGAACAATTTAAAATTATTAGGAAAATTAACAACCTGGGAATTTTTATAAAAATAAATATTCTGATTCAGTAAGCTTGGGCTGGGGCCTGAGAGTCTGCATTTTAACAAGAAAATTCAGTTTTGTTTGTCAGTGAACCACACATGACATTCCAAAGCCTATCCACTACATTTCGTATTACATATTTTGTCCTAGTGACTGCCCTAGGCTTTTGGTATTATCATAGACATTAATTTAAACAGTTTATTTATAGTCTGATTTATAGTTTGTCATTTTAGTAAAATTATCTTATTTTTAGGTTAATACTTCATGTATAGAGTAATGGTTGTGATTATGTGGTCCTTTGCTGTAAAATAATGCTTCTAAATTTGAAACATAATGTCTTAAAAGATATTAGAGTGTTAGTGGCAACTTTTGATGAGTTTTCAGTGTAATAAGGATATATCTACTATTTGGTTGACTTCTCTAATAGAACTGTAATTCTCATTGCCTTTTGTTGGCTGCGAAGATTTTTTGATGTTACTCAATAAGGTATTATGAAAATAAAAATGAGCAATTTAATCTTTAGTTTGACTTTGGCTGTTTCTGCTATTATGAAGTATTGCTTTTCTTTATATTTCTAACCATTGTTATTATCATGTATTAGTAGCCGTTACATACCACAGCAGGTTTGGCTGTTATATTATCTGTAACACAGGTGAATTTTGAAAATCTAATTTGTGTAAATGGACAACCAATAGAACAGACAGTCATTTAGTTAATTAGCATATACTCCAAAGGGCATAAATTGATTCTGGGGAACAGTGATCCATTTCTTTAAGATAAGTGGTTACCTAGCGAATGTTTTCATAGCTTTTGTACTTTTAGGAAAATATATAATAACTAAATCAAATATTTAAGAAATCTCTCACTATTATTTATTTTTGACAAATGGTAATTTGCCATTAACATTTGTGGAGCAGGATAGGAAAAGCATTTTAGGGGAAATCAGTATTTTATATAAAAATATTACAGTAATTTTTATTTCATAGTTATTAGCTCTACCTTATCTTATTTAATAATTATAGAAATTATTATAGTAGAAATTGCTATAGGAGTTATATTATTATAAAAATGACTTTAAGTTATTTTCTTATTTCATACTTAATAAGTAATCCTACTATAAAAATGTATAGTCTAAAAAGTTGTATATGGAATTTTTGTTAGATGTTGATTAAAAAAAAAACAACTTTGAGACCTGATTCAACAATTTTCTATAGAAATAAACCTCTTTTGTTTCTTCTGGTAGTATCCATTGATTTTTTTTTTTTTTTCCAAACGTACATTAATTGTGCTGCTGGAAGCAGAACAATTGGAATTTACATTAAAAATAAATGTGCTGAATAAAAAGCAGAACATTATGATATTATAGTTTTGATTAAGCTTTGCTAAAGTTTTAAAATCTAAAGGACAAAAATATTGAGAAGGTCGAGGAAAAAATGAAAGAAAGAACAAACGATGCAAAAAGAAAATGACACTGGGGTCTTGGTTTAATACATATGTATTCCAGGTTGATGGTTGATTTCATTAGCAAATCTCATTGTTATGCAATGTCTGTTCTTCTGCAGCAAAATGAATATTGTATTCACACAGGCTTTGTGTGTATCTATTATGTTGCAATAAATGAAAATATATACATTTGTAGCTTTCTTTGGTATAATCTTTCCTTTTTGTTTCTAAGGAAAAGAAAGAAAATCAAATTGCACTTTTTTCTTTTGTTAAATTTGGTCAAAAGCTTTTTCAGTTCAGTCCACTTTTGTTCTCAGAATAAAAAATTATAAGGCAGTTAATAATGTAGTCATTTTTATTATCCTGTACTTTTAAGATCCATATAATTTCATCTTGATTGAGGCTGGTAATTAATATGAGTTACTTAAGCAGATGTTTTGTAACAGTTTTAAATGTTAGGAGTAGTTTTTCTTATTACAAGAATATATGCTAAACAAGATGTATATATTATTCCAAATTTAAGTATTTTTAACTTTTGCAATAGCATTTGAGTGAAATTATATGTTGAGATTTCCATACTAAGATGTGAGTTTTCATAGAACAAGAAATTCTGAAATAAAAAATGTCTTGCTACGTTGTAGGTAAGTTTATACTCATCACAAGGTATTAACCATTGTACTCAAGTTGCTTCCAGCTCATAGTGACACTATAGGGCCCTATAGGGGAACTGCTCCATAGGGTTGCCAAAGCTATAATCGTTACAGAAGCAGACTGCTACCTCCTTCTGCCACAGAGCAAGTCGTGGGTTTGAACCATCCACCTTTTGGATAGCAGCCAACCACGTATGCAGGGCTCCTTATAGTAAATAGACTCTTTGAGTTAAGGATATACATTCGGATATGGATCAAACCCCTTTGGACACAATTGTCATTTAATTTTATCCATTTTGAAGATTAATAGTAGTTTATCAAATATATTCAGTTTTTGGTGGTGACAAGCTTGAAAGAAGAAAAGCTCAAAAACAGGTTAATTTTATGTTGGTATTTGTTGTCAAGTCATTGCTGACTCTTGGTGACCCACACGTGCAGGGTAGAACTGCTCCTTAGGGCTTTCTAGGCAGTGACCTTTCAGATACAGATTTTCAGATCTCTCTTGTGAAGCACTCTGGGTAGATTGAAACACCTGCCACTAGCTTTTCAGGTAGTAGTTGATTGCCTAATCATTTGTGTCAGCTAGGGACTCCACTGTTGATTGTATGCCCTGTAGAAATTATCTCTATGGTAAAAATTGGACTTTTAGTTCACTTAGTACAGTCCTAATAAATATCTTGACTATGTTGATCAAAGATGAACTTTTATAAACATGTGTAGTCCTGGTGTGGCGCTGTAGGATCAGCACTGGACTGCATATCACAAGGTCAGCAGTTCAAATTCACCAGCTGCTCCCTGGAAACCCTATACAGGGTCGCTATAAGTGTGAACCAACACAATGGCACTTAACAACAATAATAGCAGTTTATTAATTTATTATACTAAGTTAATTTATAGAAAGAGTACTTGCTATATGTCACATATTTTATTTATGGTAGGTAATATAAAAAAAACCATTTCAAAATGTAGTAAGATAGACCCACCTCACACCCAGAATAATTAGAGAGTAATTTTAAGCTAAATCATGTAGAGAAAGAAGGTTATATGGCCCTAATTCATCAATGAAAGGGACATCCTGGAAGTTATGAGACTTGAACTCATAGTGAGAATGGGAAAGCAGTGGTAAATAACAAAAGTTTAATGGAAAATATTATTTCCTATTACTTATTTGTGGTGCTGTGGGTTAATGCACCAGACTGCAAAGCCATTTGAACTGTAAGGTCAGTGGTTCAAGCTCACCAGCGGTGCCTTGGAAACCCTATACAGGGTCGCTATGGGTCAGAACCGACTCGGTGGCACTTAAAATAAACAACAACATTACCTATTTAACTATTTACCTCCCTTGAAAATCAGATTATAGCATTGTTAAATTTTAGTATGTTCCATCCAGATATGAAACACTGATATGGTATCACTGTCCTGGAGTGGTGTTGAGGGCTAATGCACTGACTGCAAGGTCGGTTTGAACCACAAGGTCGGCAGTTCAAACTCACCAGCCGCTCCTCGGAAACCAACTCAATGGCACTTAACAACAGCTGTGGACCTTGCTTTTTTTTTTGTAGTGAAATAGTGGTGGTGGTTGTATACCATGGAGTCAGTTCTGACTCATAAGGACTGTAGGGGCTTTGAGGCTGTAAATCTTTACAGGAGCAGAAAGCCTTAGCTTTCTACCTCTGGGTGGCTAGTAGATTCAAATTGCTGACTTTGTAGTTAACAGCTGTAGTACCTTGAATTTACTGGCTATGGCTTTGCTATCCAATGTCTTCTTAATTCCCACCAAGTGATTGGGTGGGACCATGCAAATAGGGTGGGACCATCAAATAGTACACAGGACTCTAAGGCTGGCATTGGTTAGTTTTGTCATCCAGCTAGGTTTAAAAAAGAGCCATCTCAGAAGCAAGAATGAAGATCTCGGGATCATCAAATAGGAGCCTGAATGGAGCATGAGATTCCTACATAGAAAAAATAGCGACAGCAGAGGCAGCGGCATGGAGGGACAAAGCAGCTGCAGGCTCTAGACCCATGGACTGAGGCAAAAGCCAAGGGATCACATGGCTGAGAGGCTGAAGAAGCGAGTGAGGCATGCCTGCAGTATGGTAGACAAGAGGCATTCCTTACTGGAGAACTGCAATGTCTTGAGTTGGGTTTGATCCTGTTCACTTCCTTAATAAACCCCATAATCATGAGTATTGTTATGAATTCTGTGTGACCATTGCAATGGATTATCAAACCCAGATGTGCTGTGGGAAGAATGGTTGCTGTCAGAATAGGGTAAAGAAGATTGTAGGAAGGAAGCCTGTCTGTCTGACCTCCAGTTCATAGGAATAGAGGTTGTGCTGATTTTGATTCTCTTTCCTCCTTGTGAAACTAGGGGAAGTCAGACATGGCCCCTACATGGTTTTTGTAGCAGCCCAACTCATAGCCCACTATATTGCCAGGGTTCCTTGAATAGGGAAATGTTGTTGTTAGGTGCCATCGAGTCGGTACCAACTCACAGTAACCCTGTGCACAGCAGAACGAACCACTGCCCGATCCTGGGCCAACCTCACTACTGTTGCCACGCTTGGGTCCATCGATGCTGCCACTTGGCCAATCCATCTCTTAGGAATAGGGAAATAGGAGATGGGAAATGTCCTTTTCAGGTGGTGCCTAATTTGTGACAGGATTGCATCCCATTGACTCTATCATAGGTCAGTTTTGACATAAGTCAAAAACCTCTTAAAAAGTTTGTATTATTGCTGCTTTTTATTATCAGTATCATTATAAATCCAGTCTTTGAACATCTGAGAATGATAACATCAACAAATTATACACTACAATATTCTATTGATGCATATTATTAGTGATAAGGTGTACAAATAAGACCCCAGATAATTGTGTGGTTCATTATAATTAGAATACATTGTGTCAAAAAGAGAAAAAAAAAGGCACCAACCATCCCTGCCACAGCACTCCAGTCAGCTGGGGTTGGTAATTCATTGCAGTAGTCATACAAAGCTCCAACATTATACTCACAGTTACAGGATGTTAACAGGTTACAATTCAAGGTCAGAAACGTTCTTCTAGGCATGACAGTCTCTCCTCTGCTGTGTCCACAGACAAGCCTGTCTCTGGCCCTTGGCCCCTTAGCCCCTTGGATTATGGCGCGTTAACCCACAGCACCACACCAGGACTCCCCTACAGATATTGGTCTGGCCTCTGCCCTGCTCCAGCAATGTTATAAATTTCTTTTGTTGTTGTTTTTAAGTGCCATCGAGTCAGTTCAGACTCATAGCGACTCTGTATCCGGTTTCTGAGGAGCGGCTGGTGTGTTTAAACCACCCATCTTGTAGTTCAAACCAACCTTGAGGTCAAGTGCTTATCCTATACTGCCACACCAGGACTCCAAAGCTCTTTTAGAATTACTGAAATATTCCCACAGGGCACACCATTCCACCATAAACCTCAGACTGAACACACTCACTCAGTTAAGTGCCTGGAGGTACTTCGCTCTTCAAGAATGCCTTCTGTCCCTCAGTTTTATTTGCTCCATGCGTTAGGAAACCCACAGCTCTGTCTCTTGATTCTGCTGCTGCTACTCCTCTGCCACTCTTCTGGTGTCACATTTAAGTCCCTGCTTCAAGGAGCTTCAATGTTCAGGGATCTCAGAATCCAAATGATCTGCTCCATTCATAGCTCTTTTTCTTTATATGGTACTGGGATTCCCACTCCTGCTTCTGAGATGGCGCATTTTAAACCCATGTTAGAGTTCCAAGATTTTACAATCATAATTAACTCTGTTAATAATCACAACTGAATCATTATCATCCTATCAGCATCTTCTCCCACCTTTTTTCACCCAGACCCATCAGAAAAAAAATGTGTGGTGGGAGTTCAAGGACTATGGGTAGAAGATTCATACGAAGTACTCCAGGGCACGGCCATCAGGATCTACTTGCATATTGATTTTTTACTTGTTTGCCCGCTCACTCACCAATAAAGTAAAAGTAAAAGCTCTAAAATTATGCAAACACGAAACTAAGTTAGTGCAGACTGGATGAATCTAGGATATCTAAGCAGACTTCTATACCATTGTTAGAAATAAAACCGAAGAAGAAGAAGAAGAAAATCAGATGTACTCCCCGACGTGAATAGAGCAGGATCATTTGTTGTTGCTGTTAAGCATCGTCGAGTGGGTTCTGACTCATAGTGACCCTGTATAGGGTTTCTGAAGAGCGGTTAGTGGGTTAGGACTGCCAGCCTTGCAATCCAGTGCATATCCTGCAGTACCACACTGGACCAGGATCATAGAAAGCTACAAAAGAAAAAGAGAACATTTTTAATTAAAAAGAGGACATTTTAAATATCTGCACTTATAAATATCTGCACTTACCTCTCAGGGTCTTCTCCTTGATCTGGAACCACCATTAACCTTGCATGTCCATTTTATGTACATGAAGCTGGACATTTTTAAAAGGGGGTGGGACATATTTTAAGGATCGTGAGCTTAACAAAAGCTCTGGGGAATTGTTGCTATAAGTTGAAAGACCCAGATTTGACATGTTACAGAAGACTTTCTAGAGATGGCTTATTTTCTGTGTAAACTTTCATTATGTTTTTGACTCTGGTTTGCCCTGGGAAAATGTTAAAAAAATTCTTCATATGAAATTTGTTATTGTAATTTTTATGTAGATGTTATTGAGGAAATTTAACAATTGTATTATTCAGTGGTACATCATTTCTTTCAGTTATGAGTACTAGGGAAAGTCTTGGTGTTTATTTTTAAAATACAACTAATGAGCAAATGGGAATTTTTTAATTTCAACTTATTTCTCACTTGATTTTGATAAGAAGCTAAAAGCAGAGCCACTCATATCTTAGAATTATTCAAGACCCAGTGATAGGCATCTGTATATTCCAAACTTACCGTGTGTTTTTGTTTCACTTCCTCTTATTTTCCCTGTATTAATTTAAGTTCTATTTTGAAATAATTCTGCTTTATTACCTGTATTTCTGTACAACAATTTAAATTATTTTGGAGTAAGATGATATGTACATTGCAAAGCAAAGCTTATCCAATGCTAACAGAAGGCAAACAAATAAAATTGAAGCCTCTTTTTTTCCTCTTGTCCCCTTCCCAGATTCCCCACTTTATTTTGCACTTGTTTTTTAAAACTCCTGGTATGCTAATCTCTTCTATGGTTAATTGGCTTTACTAACCACCAGGTACAGTTAGTTGTGTGGAGTGTGCCTGACTGAGAGGACAGGTTGTTGTTGTTGTTGGGTGCCATGAGTAGGTTCCAACTCATAGTGACCTTCTGGGACAGAATGAAACACTGTCTGGTCCTCACAATTGTTACGGTTGAGTCCATTGATGCTGGTATGCCAATCCATCTTATTGGGGTTTGTCCTCTTTGTCACTGACCCTCCACTTTACCAAGCATGATGTCCTTCTCCAGTGATTGGTCCCTCCTGATAATGTCTGAAGTAAAAGATATCAAGTCTTAACCATCGTGGCTTCTGAGGCATGCTAGGGTTTGCATTCCTCCCAACACAGATCCATGGTACTTAATATTATTCTCCAACACCATAATTCAAATGCATCATTTCTTTTCTAGTCTTCTTTATTCATTGTCTAGCTTTCATATGTATATTGTTGTTAAGTGCCATCAAGTTGATTCCAACTAATAGCAACCCTGTGTAGGGTTTCCTAGGCTGTAAATCTTTGCGGAAGCAGAAAACCTTATCCTCCCACAGAGCATCTGGTGGGCCTGAACCACTGACCTTGTGGTTCACTGTCCAGTGTTTATCCTACAGATATCATTGTTAACTACTATTGAGTCGATTCTGACCCATAGCGACTCTGTATAGGGTTTCCGAGGAGCAGCTGGTAAGCTTGAACCTCTTACTTTGTAGTTCAAACGGCTTTGCAGTCTGGCGCATTAACCCACAGTTGTTAAGTCGCATGAAGTCAGTTCCGACTCATAGCGACCCTGTATAGAGTTTCTGAGGAGCAGCTGGTGAGCTTGAATCACTGACCTTTCAGTTCAGCTTTGCAGTCTGGCCCATTAACCCACAGTGCCACACTAGGACTCCCCTACAAATATTAGGCAATTGAAAATACATGGCTTGAATCAGGCACACCTTAGTCCTCAAACACTGTAAAGAGGTCTTCTGCAGCAGATTTGCCTAATGCAATATGTCATGCAATTTTTTGACTGCTGCTTCCATGAGTGTTCCATGAGAGGACAGGGAGGGCGAGGGAAAGGTCACTTTTTCTTACTTCTTAGCTCATGGGGAAGTCTTTGTGTAACTCCCAGGATGCCATATTTATCACCCTGGTTTTTGTCCCTGCCCTTTTGACTGAACTGTATTCTTAACATCCCAAACTTGCTGATTGTTGAAAAAAATCACCATTAATGAAAAAAAATGTTTATTTTCCACAAAACTTTTTCTTATTTCATTATTCTTTCAATTTGGTCCACTATAGGAAACAAAGATGGTTATGGATTCTTAGATATAATAATCTTCTAAGATCAATTTTTGTTTTGTTTTTGAGATATGAATTTCATAGGAATTAGATCTAAATTTACGTATGTTGTGTTTGTGGTTAAATGCCATCAAGTCAGTTCCGACTCTTAGTGACCCTGAATAGAGTTTCCAAGGCTTTTAAAATCTTCAAGGGAGCAAAAGCCTCAATTGTCTCCCAAGGAGCAGCTGGTAGCTTGAACTGCAGAATGTGTGGTTCAGTCTGGTGGTAATCCTATGGATAAGGAAGTATATATAAATCCCTACTTAATAGGAATTGTATGTAAGGTTTTTCTGTTTTGCAGTCCCAAGCAGCTTTAGAATTTGTAAAATAATTATTTTTACCAAGAAATTCAGCAGGAACTTTTAATATCTTAGTCATAGTTTTCAGAAACTTTGCTGTCTATTGCATATGCCATTGTTTTAAGGGTAATGATTAGTGGTATTCGTAACTTGTGGTTCAATACTGAACACACACTCCTTTCAGGTTGTTAAATGTCATCAAGTCGATTTTGGCTTATAGAGCCTCTGGATTTTCGATGAGTGGCTGGTGGGTTTGAACTGCCGACCTTATAGCAATCCAGTGTTTTGTCCTCTTGACACAGCCTGTATCTGGTTGCTATTATTGATTTTATTGTCTTTTTATTTTGTTCTATTTTTAGTTCAGTGCGTTGAACTTTATTTCTCATAGTAAATATAAACCTAATTAAGTAATAGAATTTTAATGCCTTGACATGTTTATATTGTTGCAGAATGATCCTTACGAGCTTTTCATGAAAACTAAAGCTTGCTGTTTTTATATGGCTAGGGCTTAGGTAAGGAGCCCTAATGGTACAGGTTAAGTGCACAACTACCAGCAGTCACTTCCATACAGATTTACAGCCTTGAGAACCCAATGGGGCAGTTTTCTCTGACCTATAGAGTTACGGTGTTGGAGAAGAATATTGAAAGTGCCATGGGCTGCCAAAAGAACAAACAGATCCTTGTTGGAAGAAGTGCAGCCAGAGTGCTCCTTGGAGGCCAGGATGGCCAAACTTCGTCTCTCATACTTCTGACATATTGTCAGGAGGGACCTGTCACTGGAGAAGGGTATCATGTTTGGTAAGGTGGAGGGTCAGAGGAAAAGAGGAAGACCCCCAATGAGAGGGATTGGCCAGGTGGCAGCATCGGTGGACTCAAGCGTGGCAACAATAGTGAGGTTGGCCCAGGATTGGACAGTGTTTCATTCTGCTGTGCATAAGGTCGCTATAAGTCGGTACTGACTCGATGGCACATAACAACAACATAGAGTTCTCATCAGCTGCTCATTGGAAACCTTATACAGGGTCACTGTGAGTCGGAACCAACTCAATGGCACTTAACAACAATGACAGTAGAGTTCTGTGGTGCTATAGGAAAAGCACTGTACCTCAAATTTGGTTTGAATTGCAAGATTGGAGGTTCAAACTCAACAAGCCGCTCCTCGGAAACCCTATACAAGTTGGTACTCGAAGGCACTTAACAACGACAACAAATAGAGTTGAATGAGTTGGAATCGAATCGAAAGCAATGGGTTAGAACTTAAATGCATGGCCTTATTAAATATAGGAATTTTAAGGTAAATATGTCAGAGTAGGTAAATGTCAGAGTTTTGACATCACTTAACTATTTCAACGAGTTCTGGTGTGGTCCTGTAGGTTAATGCACTGGACTGCAAGGTTGGTTTGAACCACAAGGTTGGCAGGTCAAGCTCACCAACCATTCTTCAGAAATCCTATCATCATTGGTTCCAACCCAGTTTCAGAGGAGCAGCTAGTGAATTTGAACCGCTGACCTTGCGGATCACACTGACTTTGAAAACCTTATACATGGTTGCTATGAGTCAGAAGCGACTCGTAGGCACTCAACAACAACAAATATTTTCAAAGCAATTAATTTATCATTTTGCAGCATATTTTGTTGTTGTTGTTGTTTAAAGTTTATCATCACAACCCCTATCTCCTGCAAACTGTATTAGAAACTTCAAAGACTGTGGAAAGCTGCAGTTTTGGGTGGGGAGAGACTTAAGGCAAAGAAAGTTAATTTGCAAACTAGCATTGTCTTGCCTTTTTAAATGCTTTCAGATGAGTATTTTAAATTTTGTTTTTATTTTTGAAATATGAGTTTTAGATAATGTAGAAAATAGATTCAACTTTTGCAGGAGCTTGTGGTAATGAAAACAGGCTTATGCTGTAACAGAAAATTTTACTTAATGGTTTTATTACTATTAACTCCGAAACTTCTATTTTATGCTCTCTTGAAGCAGTTGAAATTTACAGACTTTTCATTTAAAAACTTTTCCTTATATTTAGTAGGTTTTTAAACGGTTACAATTATATGGAGTTTGTGTGTGTGTGTATAGTGTTTTTTGTTTTTTATCCTGTTTGCATTGCCTGGTTTTTACAGATCATTTGCCAGAAGTAATTCGTAAATCCTGCTTAAACAGTGTCGGGTTTCAAGCAATCCTTATTATAAACTGTGAATTTATGCATGTCAGGAAGAATTCCTCTTTAGAAAGAAAGGAAAAAAGACAGAGCTGTTCTCTTTATTGTTTGTTTTGATGTTAACGATTACTTGAGATATGAACCTTACCTGGCTTAGTTTGGTCACGTGAGCATTCACGGTTACTAGTGATCTAAGCGCTCCACCTGCCTTTCAGTTTGTTTACCAGGAAATCAAGATGTGTAAACTGCAGGAAGTACTATTTGACCCTCTCCGACAGTATCTCATTACAATAATTGCTAATCTCTGAATAAGACAGCCATGTTTTGTGAGTAACAGAGAGAGAGGTTAGGTAGATTTTAGGTGTTTCAACAAATAGAGCGTTGTAAATGCTTACTTGGATTATGTTTTCATGGTAGCATTTGATAAAAGACATATGGTGACCTTTGGGGTCAGCAAAGCTAGGACACAATAGCAGGTATTCTTTCATTCCTTTTAACTGGGAACTATCACGGCTTGTTGTTTTGGAGTGCTGTCACTGCTCTGAATCGAAAGGATAATGGCTACTTCCTGATTAAACCCACTCTCCACAGTAAGCTATTAATGTTTTACTCTATGTCTTTTTCGCCTGTAAATGCAAGAGTATTTGGTGTTTTCTTTACTTTTTATAATCTTTGTCTTTTCATATGTACATGTCTTTTATAAATATACCCTGAAGTTGAAGTTTACAATTACAGTAGAAACTACTCTAGTCTAGTTTGGAAAAAAAGAAATTTTTTTTTTATGTTGAAGTATTTTTGTTTGCCATCTTAAATCCATTTCATATACTCATTTAGACTTTGATTAAAGAAATTCACTATTTTTAAAAGTCATTGAAATGATAAGTTATATAAACTATGTTGGCTCTTGAATCAAAATATTTTAATAACTTAGGTACTATACCAGATTAATTTTTTCAGGAATCATTTAGATAGATACTAATTTTATTTTGAGGTATTAATAAATTTCATAATTCTACTTACATATATTGTTTTGTGTTGATAATTGTTTTCATTATTGAGTTACTGTTCTTAAATTAGTCAAGAAATCTTTGTGTTGTGAAAGCAATGTTAAAAGGGAATAATGAGCTTCTTAGTTTTAATCCTGAAAAGCTGGCTGTCACCTTATCTGCGATCCTGGGTCAATCATCTAAACTGCTTACCTCAGTTTTCTTGTCTATTATCTATATGAGTGTTCCATAAAAGAAGTATCCTTGCTTATTTCCTTATGGTGCTACAAATTATAGTATAAAGAAAATTAATTTCACAAGTATTTTATAAAATGGAGAACTGACTGCGGAAAAAAACAGGAAAATGTTTAGGAGTCCTGGTAGACAGAGAAGTAATGGAGAATCCTGTAGCTTTTAAATAAATAGTATTACATTGACCTTTTAATTCAACCCAAACTCTTAGTTTTGCTCAGTCTTTAGTTGTGACATTACTAAAGGACTACACATGTTGTCAGATCCATGACTAAAATGAGAAGTAGGGAAGTTTGAGGTGCCTGAATAAAGAATCACAAATATACTTAAATTATTTAACTTTTTCTCAAGTCTTATTCCTGAACATGAAATTATTCTTGGTAGAGGAAGAATGTGATCTATATGATAGAGCTAGTAAAAATGGGTGAACTAACTATAAATAATTAAGATGTTTAGATTTTAAACTCTAGGACTGGATATTTTGCTATACAAAAGAAATATTATGGAATTATTAAATCTTCAAATCAGTTACTTAAGAAAGTTATTGAACCTAACATGCAAAAATATTTAAAAGTATTATGGGGTAATATATAACTTCACTTTTGTTGAGAGAAATAAGGTATCTTCTTTTACAAAATGCATCTCAAGATTATTTTAGCTAACTCAGTAATTTTTAATATAAATTATTAGCGTATTCTAAGGAGATTCTGAAAATGATCTTTTGTGAATATTCTAACTTAGTCAAGTTATCAATACTTGATAAAACTAGTGCCTCTTTCAGTTTATGTTCACAAATAATAGAGGTCTTGTACTGGAGGCTTAGTATGTTAAACCACTGAGTTAATTGGTTTATTTGTATCCTATCATTTAATATTCATGATAATCCCATAAAGTTCAGGCACTGTTACTATCCACATTTTTATTAATGAGGAAATAGTTCTAAAGTACTAAATCGCTTGTTCAAGGTAAATCTGTGCCAGAGTCAGAATGAAAAACTAGGACAGAATTCAGAATCAAGAACTCAGTTGCTCATGCTCAGTTGCCCTTAACTGTTGTGTCTCTGTTTTAGAGAGAATAGCACGTGCTTATATCTTTGATTTAGATGGTGTTTTTGAATTGTGTTCCCCCAAAGTATATATGAACCATGAGTGGTCACTGAATTGATTAACAATATGTTTAACTGATAAAATAGAACAGAATGCTAAAGTTGACACAAAGGAAAGGTACATCATGTATAGATTTATGTATATGTTTATTTTGTATTATCTGTGTGCTATTCTACTTGGGATAAAACTTTTAAAGGAGCTTGCCCTTATGGAACTAATATTAGAGGTGTTGTTAAGTGCCATCGAGTCAGTTCCGACTTATACTGACCCTGAATAGCGTTTCCAAGGAGCAGCTGCTGGGTTTGAGCTGCCAACCTTGTGGTTCGCAGTCCAGTGCTGATCCCACAGCGCTACATGAGGGTACAGATAATAAATAAGTAAAGTGCTTTCGGAAAATGGTGTTATGGAGGAAAGAAACGGTTGAGTAGGATAACAAGCATACGATTATGGTGATGATCATAGTTTATGAACTATTAGATTTTGTAAACTTAAAAAATTTTTTTTTTTTTTGGAATATCAGTTGTTATTCTGTACTGTAGCACAATGATATGGTTGGGACATGAAGTTTTTTAGATTCTTGATTATAGAGTCAAGTCATTTGTTGGTTGTTTTTATGTCTGACACAGCTTTCAGTACCTATAACAAACACTCCCTGACCTCCTGGCTTCCATCCTCATGTATGAGGGTAAATAAAAAAGTATGGTTAGTAAGATTATAGTTCATAAATGCACTGGGTTTTTCCAACCAAAACGTGTTGAAACATGTCTCTGAGATCAGTAAATGAATACAGACAAGTTCTCTCAGTTTATACACTTGTCTTAGTCTCCTTAGGGTGCATTCCAAAAAGAAAAAGGTCCATTCAAAACAGTGGCTTTCAAGGGAATCTGCTGTGCCAGTTAAATTCAAGTCAAAGAGATCTGCTCAGAAGTTTATGGCAATTGCTTTCGGGAGTCCAAAAGTACTGTTTTGACACAGTGTAAATCAAAGAGTGCAGAATTCTTCAGGAAAGAGTTAGAGAGGTGGAAACACCACCTTCAGAAATGTGTAGACCTAGATGAAGGATGTGTCAAAAACACTAGCTTCATTTTTTGATATTTTTGTATAATAATTAGGTTTCTAGAATTTCAGAGCAATATTTTTTCTACTAATCCTTGCATAGTGCTTAATAAATGTGCAGAAAACGATAGCTGCTACCATCATTATTGCCATTCCTCTTTCTTACATGCTGGGGCTGTGGGAATCACAAAATCAAGCTTGTTGGAAATGTGTAAATGATAAAACCTCAGAAGTGAAGAGCTTTCTGCTCAATGAATAATATAAGTTTTAACTCATTTGTTTTTCTGTCCTTAGAGACCTTTTTCTCTTTCCATTTTTGGGCAGTGTTTGGAGGAAATTTGCCTAGTATTTGCATTTCTGGTCTATTCATATACAGTTGTACTCCAAGTCTGCTTTTTGGATACGTTTCTAAAAATTTTGTTTTATTTTTCAGTTGAAGAATACAAATATAAACTCACCCCCCTTATCACTTTCCCGTAGCTTAAAGACTTCTCACTAGTATAACTTATTGAGTATCAGTAGATGTTGTTCTGTGGGCATTAACTGGATGATAAGCAGTTCAAACCCACCAACCTCTCATTAGAAAACCTATAAAGGGTCCCTATGAGTGGGAACAGACTCAACAGGGGAACGACACTTAACAAGAATCATTACATGAGGCCTCAAAATACCCTTTAAACTGCACCACATTAAAACTGCATTGTCTATGGAGTCCTGGAATGGTGCTGGAGGATCAGCACTGAACTGCTAACCACAAGGTTGGTGATTCTAACCCACCAGCTGCTCCCTGGAAACCCTATACAGGGTTGTTGTGAGTTAGAACCGACTTGATGGCACTTAACAACAAAAACAACACATTTGTCTATGGAGCGCTGGTGGCTTGGTGTGTCACATGTTGGGCTCCCATAGAGATTTAGAGCCTCAGAAATCCTTTATAGGATTGCACACACAGCATTGTCTATGCAATTTTGTATTTCAGTAATTCTGAGAATTAAGATTATATATCCAGAACATTTATACTTAGGTGTAAAAATATTAGTGCATATGTTAATGTGTATGCCTTGATTATTTTGTCTTTTATATATATTTTTTTTTCTAAAATTACTTACCTATTTCTAAAATTACTTACCTATTTTAAATTAGATCTATTAATTTTTTTTTTATTAACTGAAGTGCCAGAGAAGCATTCTGATTAATTTTTCCCAGCATGCTCTTCCTTAATCTTTATAGTTGAAAATTTTAAGCAATGTGTTTGTGTGTGTATGAAATTAAATTATTCTTGCATGTTTTGGAGATGATAGACAGCTACTGAGTTCTGATTTGACAATTTTAGCTCCTGTCCTGGTGTGGCCCTGTGTGTTAATGCGCCAGATTTCAAAGCTGTTTGAACTGCAAGATCGGTGGTTCAAGCTCACCAGCTGCTCCTAGTTAACCCTATACAAGGTCGCTATGGGTTGGAATCAACCCAACGACACTTAACAACAACTAATGTAATGTAGTTAGCGTAGTGGTTACGAATCGGGCTTGTGAACCTCAAGGTCGGCATTTTGAAACTACCAGCCGTTCCGCAGGGGAAAGATGAGGCTTTCTGTTCCCGTAAAGATTTACAGCCTCAGAAACCCTGTACAGGGTCACTATGAGTCGGAACCGAATGCACGGCACATAACAACAATAAATGTAGTTAATGGAGTCCTGGTGTGGTGCTGTGGTTTAATGTGCTGAACTGCAAAGTTGGCTTGAACCGCAAGACTGGCAGTTCAAGCTCACCACCTGCTCCTTGGAAACCCTATACAGGTTGGAAGCAACTCGACGTCACTTAACAACAACAATGATTGTAGTTGAGTGAACAAATTACAAATATTAAATGAGGGTCTTGATTTGATTATTTGAACACTTAATATAGTTCAGTAAACAAAGCATAACCAAATAATAAATGTGCAGTAGTAATTTAAAAGCGCCAGACGTGTTAAAAGGAGTGTAAGATTAATTGCTAAATGAATAATATAAACAAGTAAAATACTTTAAGTTGATAGTAAAGGAAAGGTCACTAGGATGTCTAAAGAAGGCACCGTCAAGGAAAAGGCACCTGACAAAGGACTTCAATCACTAATGTTTATTCCATCATATTATACACACAGACTATGTAAAGGATTAGGCTAAATGCATACTAGCCTCACCACATATTAGCTATTTTTCTTAAACAAAAAAAAATCATATGTTACATGTTGAGAACAGGTATATATTTAAAGTGAACTTAAAAATAGCTGATAGTGGTTATTTGTAACCCTACTTTTTCTTTAATTTGTACAACATGGTAATTGAATTTGGAGTTTGTATCCCTAGGAATTCCATTGTAAAAGGATAAGTGAGGATGTTTTCACAAGTATTTAGTGTATCTCTGCACATTTTAAAGATATTTAGTTTTGAATTGCCTGCTTTTACGTTATAAAATAAAACCACTTTTAATTATTGCTAACTGGGTAAAAGGACCTCTGGTAGCGTAGTCGTTACGAATCGGGCTGCTAACCTCAGGGTCAGCAGTTTGAAAATACCAGCTGTTCTGTGGGAGAAAGATGAGGCTTTCTGCTCCCGTAAAGATTTGCAGCCTTGGAAACTGTGTACAGGGTCGCTATGAGTTGGAACCGACTCCATGGCATATAATAACTGGGAA
This sequence comes from Chrysochloris asiatica, assembly GCF_000296735.1. Classification (NCBI taxonomy): domain Eukaryota; kingdom Metazoa; phylum Chordata; class Mammalia; order Afrosoricida; family Chrysochloridae; genus Chrysochloris; species Chrysochloris asiatica. The sequence goes on from NW_006408699.1 coordinate 3,267,586, forward strand.
ACATGTCTATATATTTTTTTAAAAATTAATTTTGTACTAACTTATTTTCTTTCCTTTTTTTTTTTTTTAATGTTTTGTGAATTATGTGATAGTTTACACGGCAGAACATTAGCTTTACAGTCATCCTTTTCATTGCCATGCTTACAATCTCCTGCATGCATCATCAACCAACCAAAGGGTATACCCTGCAAGCCTGCCCCCTGGCCATCAGCACACAGCCGCTCTCCCTCTCTAAGTCCAGCTGCTCCATCTCTCCACATCATCGGCTCTGCCTCCATCTCTGGCGTCACTGTTTCTCTGGGTAGGGTCTTGCACTCTGCTCTTCTCCCTTGATGGTCCCAGGGACCTCTGCTCCTGGACTGCAAAGTCAACCACTTCCCTCCTTTTGCTACAAAACATCTACCTTTAAATTTCCAACCCTCACAGTCAGTCCTGATAGTAATTATTCACTATTGTGCCACATGAGTGCTATCCCTGTATCCTTTCATCAGCTCCACCCAGACAGATTGGATATTATTCTGTGGAGAGTCTACCTTCCTCTGTGCCCTCTGGATCTAGGCTCCCTCTTAAAAGCTTGTAAGCCAGTCACTTCTTGCCTTTGTAGCCCCCCATTTTGCGTAGCCAATGTCCAAGTTGCCTTTCCCTTTCTACCCTGTGTATTGAGGGAATGATCCTCGCTGTAAAGATTTATTCCCTCTTTTGAGCTATTGCATCCATAGGTGTAGGTAAAATTCATCAAATTGTATTAGATTACTCTTTTTTTCCTCTTTCTTCTTCTAGTTGAGTTCTGATCATCCAGACATTGAAGCCAGGTCAAGTATACTAACTTATTTTAACATTTGTATTTTACAACTCTCAGAGAGACTATTCTGGGTGTTTCAGCTGTCATTTCTGAGATGACTTTTAAAGTGGAATTCAAAGTAAGTTTAGAGAACAAAGTAAATTAAAAGAACAGTGTTTACCTATTTTTTTCGTGGATCGGTGAGGGATGTGTTTCCTGACTTGGTGGGATCATGTGACCCAGAAAGTGGAAAGTATAAGTATAGGAAAACATTTTTTGTTTTAACTTTTTCTTGTGAACTGAGTGAAGGTTAACAGACAAGATAATCAGCTTTACATTCAGCAAATTATATGATTTATTTCATCTCAATGGTTATAGACCCCTGTTATCCTACTTTCCTGTGCCTTCCCTTTTATATATCATGAAATGAACAAAGCAAAGATATGTGACGTACACATACAAAACAAATATATATATATTCATTTAAAATGTCCTAAGGGCATCTTCTACAAGCCAGTCTCCTGCCTGCAGGTACACGGCCTTAATCAATCCATGGGCCTAGAGCACGCAGGTGCTAGATCTCTCTATGCCATTGCTTCAAGAAAACTTTTTAACTAATTCTAAATTTCTTTAAGAGGATACACAGGTATAACAAGCACAAAAATAATATTGAATTATGCTTGTGGACTCCATCAAGAGATGGACAGTGATAACAGACTTAATGGGTCACTCTGATAAGAATGTTGTTTAGGGACATCAAAGAAGTCGTTTCTGAAAATAGACTAATTGTAAGCTTCCTTTAAATTTCACAGGACTGTGTATGAGAATATTTTGATGCATGGGGAATTTTTAAATGCCAGCAATTTTGAGAAAATTTGACAAAGAATACCTCATGGAATAATTTTAAAAGAAAACAGTGATTTAAAAGAAAGACCCTCTAAGGCAGCTGTCTTAATAGCTGTTTAAACTTAGTGAGTCTTTTCACAACTAAGTAGGAACTGAGAACAAGATTATAGGGTGTCTTAAGCCATCAGTAAAGGTTAGATTTGGGGAAGTATTTTTGGGAAATAAGCTTACACTTGGTTGAAACTAAAAAGACAGTAATCTCCTGGACGCAGAATTGTGGCAGAAAGCAAGGAGTTCCTTTTTCAGCAGTATGGTAGACTAAGTACCTTGACTAACCTACTGATTCACAAGTTAAATAATTAGGTAAAATCTTTTAAAGATTTTCTCATGGCCTTGCTGAATTGGCAAGTATTCAAAGGGGCCAAAAACTAAGTAAAGTTAAATTTTTAAATGGGGTAAGAAAGTACTATTCTTAGCTTTCATTTCAAGGTATCCATTGACCCCTCATGCTCCAGTTAATGCACTGGACTGCAAGGTTGGTTTGAACTGCAAAGTTGGCAGTTCAAGCTCACCAGCCACTTTTCGGAAACCCTATACAGGGTTGCTATGAGTCAGAACCAACTCGATTGCACTTAACAACAACATCATTGAACCCTGGTGATCAGAATGTCTATATATATAAGATAATGTGATTGCCCATAATAGAAATAAAAATATTTATGGCTATTGTATTGTTGTTAGGAGCTATCAAGTTGGTTCCAACTCATAGTGACTTTTTATAGGGTTTCCAAGAAGTGACTGGTGAGTTTGAACTGCTGACCTTGTGATTAGCATTCCAGTATTTATCATACAGCACTACACCAGTACTCCATATATGGCTATTACTGTACTTAAAAATACCTCAATTTTTAAAACTTTAAACTCTTTCTTCTTAAAGTAATTGTGTTTCTAGTGTACACTGCCTTATCTCTTCTGATTTTTTTTCTTAGTAGTTGTTATATCGTTCAGGTTAGAAGCATACTTGTCCTATGGTGGTGGTAATGGTGATTATGTACCGTGGTGTCGGTTCCAACTAATAGAGACCCTGTACAGGGTTTCCGAGGCTGTAAATCTTTACGGGAGCAGAAAGCCTCATCTTTCTCCCACGGAACAGCTGGTAGTTTCGAACTGCTGACCTTGAGGTTACCAGACCGATTTCGTAACCACTACCCTACCAGAGCTCTCTTAGACTGGATGAAAAGGTGTTCCAGACAGGGTGGTAGCTTAGGCTTGCTGTGCACACAGGTGTTGTCTAGTATACCAGCAAATATGGATGAGCTCAGCAACTAGGAATACGGGTATTACCTGAGTGTCTCTGTTTGCCGTTCTTTCCAAATCTCCCATTTTTACTTTCTTCTTCCAGGATGACTAGGATTTTTTTTACTTCCTCACTGTCTTGTAGTCTGAAGCTGACTTTCATTACTGAGCCATCTATTGATTTGTTGCCTAATAAACTTTTTCCAGAGTTTTTAGTAGATTTCCCCAAGTTTCTTCAATATATCAGGCTATATTTTAGATAGGAAACCTAATTTTTTTTTTTCTTTACTTAGAAACACTGAGCTCTTCTTTGATGCCATTCATCCCCTCTTTAATGGGCATTGGTTAGTAGGCTCTCAGTTTTTTATTATCCCAAACTTTATCTGAGACCCCCATAAGGGTAATTTTTGATATCTTAGTTAGGGATACCACTATTTCTCTGTTGGGCTATCCTGCAAAATATTACACCTGATAATGAACAGAGGGCTTGTGTATGAGTGATGGTTTATTTTCTAGTCCTTCTAGCAGTGTGGAGTCCTGGTTTGGTGCTGTAGGATAAGCATTGGACTGCTAACCACAAGTCAGTGGTTCAAACCAACCAGCCACTCCTTGGAAATCCTATACAGGGTCACTATGGGTTCTTAACCTCTATTGTCATTTGACTTTAGTTGTTAGATTATCTCACTTGACTCCCTCTTTCCCTTTACTATCCCCTTTTCACCTAAGACAAAAGTTCCTGAGCGTGAAAAGGAACTTTATATGCTGTATTACTCAGCTCTGATTACAAAAACAGTCCAGTGCTGATACTCGAGCGCCACACCTGGAGTCCAAAAATTGGGTAGATGAGAGGGAGATATTGACAGTAATAATGTTTGTCTTGTATTCTAGATAATACAGTTTCTAAAAGACAGGCCCTCATTTCTAAGCCTTTCTTAGCAGTAGTCCAAGTTTAAATGAAATGTCCTTCCTTGGAGGATTATGCATTTACCGCCCAAGTACCAGGAGATAGTCCACTCTCTAAGCAGCTGATATGTCTATCTACATCCTTTGTCTATGAAGACTTTACTTCTTTAATGCCGAATAAGGATTTGTTTAATCTGCTCATTTCATTGTAACTGAACCTTGTGCAGTATGTTGTTGTTATGTGCCGTGGAGTCGGTTTCAACTCATAGCGGACCCTGTACAGGGTTTCCGAGACTGTAAATCTTTACAGGAACAGAAAGCCTCATCTTTCTCCCTCAGAACATCTGGTAGTTTCAAACTGCTGACCGTGAGGTTCGCAGCCCAATTCATAACCACTTTACAGCCTAGGAAATCCTATGGGGCAGTTCTACTCTGGTGTATTATATGTTCACTATGAGTAGAAATTGACTCAACAACACATAACAATATGAGCCATTCATTGTTTGATGGTAGAATTTTGCCTTCCTAACCAGTGACTGATTTGATTCCCACCGGTGTACCTCATGTACAGCCACCACTCTTCTTGTCAGTGGAGGCTTCTGTGTGGCTGTGATGCTGACTAGGTTTCCTCAGAGCTTGCAAGTAAGACAGACTAGGAAAACGAGTCTTGTGTCTACTTATAAAAATCGTCCAGTGAAAATCGTGTATGTTAAAAAGGGTTATTGTGTGTATGTGTTTTAAACAGGATTACTGTTGCCTTTGTGAAGGAGGATTGGAAGAAAGAACAAGGAGACTCTTAAAGGCTAGTGCGGTATTTCCCATATCTGAGTGCAATATGGATTGTACTCTGAGGATGGTGGGAATACAGAGAATATATTTAGGAAGCAGAATAAGCAAAAGAGAGTGAGTAGTTTAAGTGGTTTAGAATCTCAGCCATATTCGTCTCTATTAAATCCCTCTATTATAAAAATTTAGCCAATCATGTGACAATTGGATTTAAGTTGTGGAACAAGTCTGGTAAGTACTTACGTACTTCATAGTATTGCATAACCTGTGTTAGTTTCCAAATTGAATTAATATAGCTTTGGCAAACTTTAAAAAAATATATAATGTGGAGATGAAAGATTAATGAAGTGGGTGAATGCCTGTTTTGCAAGTGACTTGATTTCTAATAATCTGTATTAATATCTCTTTAAATAACACATGAAAGGTCTTATTAAAGACACTCTAAATTTAGTCCTGATTATGAACTCGAGAACCAGGAGTACCAACTTTAAGATTTTAGTAGAGAATCTATTTATTCAAATAACATCCTATCAACTGTTGTTTGCTGTTAAGTGTTGTTGAGCTGGTTCTGACTCATAGTTCCCCTGTATAGGGTTTCCAAGGACCGGCTGGTAGTTTGAACCACCAACCTTGTGATTAGTAGTGTTTATCCTACAACTCCATACCAGGACTTCATATCCTATCAACTAGAGACCAAAACATTGTTTTTTTATTTTGTTGGATGCCATTTAATATATAATTCATAAGCCATACAATTCACCCATTTAAATGTACAATTTAATTATTTTTAGCGTGTTTACAGAGTTGTGAAACCACCACCACAATCAATTAGAACATTTTCATCCTCCCCACACCGAAAAAAAAAAGCCATACCCATTAGCGGTCACTTCCCATTTTTACCCAATTGACCCCACCTTTCAATTAGCTGCTCTTGAGAGTTGGCTCTGACTCATGGTGACCTATGTGGAATTTTACTCCATCAGGTTTTCTATGGCTAATATTTCAGAAGTACATTGCCAGCACTTTCTTCCATGTCCACCTGTAGGTGGACTCAGTCCGTCAACATTTCTGTTAGCAGCTGAATGCATTAACACGTTATACCACTCAGGGATATGCTCCTAGTCCTCAGGAAGCAATAACCTTTCTGTCTGTTCTGGACACTTCACATGGAATCTTGCAATAGATCTTTTGTCACTGGCTTTTTTCACTTTCCATAATGTTTTCAAGGTTCACACATGTTGTTGCATGCATCAATACTGATTCCATTTTATTACTGAATAATATTTCATTATATGGATATACCGTATTTTGTTTATCCATTCTTCAATTAATGGACATTGGGTTGTGTTTGTGGTTTGGTTATTATTAATAATGCTTCTATGAACATTTCTGTACAAGTTTTTGTGTACACATGTTGTTAAGTGCTATTAAGTCAGTTCCCTGTATAGGGTTTCTGAGGAGCCACTGGTAGATTTGAACTGCCTGCCTTGTTCACAGTCCAGTGCTGATCCACAGCGCCACACCAGGAGTCCATACAGGCTTCAAAAATTTGTGGGAAATGATATTAAGAGATAATGGAATTTTTGTACAAACTTTTTGAAGCCCCTTCATATGTGTTTAATTGCTGGGCGCTATGGTAACTCTCTGTTTTAACATTTACAGGACTTCTTGTTTAGGGCTGTCGAGTCCGTTCCAGTCATAATGACCCTATATAGGATTTTCGAGGAGTGGCAGGTTGGTTTGAACTGCCACCCTAGCATGTAGTAGTCTAGTGTTCATCCTAAAACACCACACCAGGACTCTAAAAATGTTCACAACTTTTGAATATTTGAAGTATTTATATGAGCATTGAAGCTTGGAATATTTAATTGTCCTAATAGGCACATTTCATTAGATAACATTTATTTTAGTAATCATTAAGTGGTTTATGAAGAATTCTTAGTGTTTTTTTTATCATGTGTTTTCAAGGTTCATTTGTATAATGGCATACTCAGGACTTCATTTCTTTTAAGTGTTAAATAACATTTTCATGGTTACGAATCGGGCTGCAAACCTTAAGGTCAGTGGTTCGAAACTACCAGCCGCTCCGCGGGAGAAAGATGAGGCTTTCTACTCCCGTAAGGATTTACACCCTCGGAAACCCTGTACAGGGTCGCTATGGGTCGGAACCAACTTGACGGCACTTAACAACAACAACAACAATGCAGGTTAGAGAGTCCTGTTGGTAAAATGGTTAAGCATTCAGCTGCTAACTGAAAAGTTCATCATTTGAACTCACCCCGTGGTTCTGCTGGAGAAAGAGCTGGCAATCTGCTCCCATAACGGTTACTGCCTAGGAGACCTGTGGGCAGTTCTACTCTGACACACGGGTCACTGTAAGTTGGAATCGACTCCACGGTACCTAACAGCCCAACAGCAACAACACAGGCTAACGTTGTTGTTGTTAAGTGCCATCGAGTCGATTCCAACCCATAGCGACCCTGTATAGGGTTTCTGAGGAGCAGTTGGTGAGCTTGAACTGCCAACGTTGCAGTTCAAATGGCTTTGCAGTCTGGTGCATTAACCCGCAGCACTGTCCCAGAACTTCTTATAGCACCTGGGCAACCCTATGGGACAGTTCTCCTCTGTCACATGAGGTTGCTATGTGTCAAAACCAACAACATTTTTTGGGTACATACTACAACTGTATGTTATGAAGGTAGGCAGTTAAATTCTCCCTGAATATGTTATACAAGGTCTTTCATTCTTCCCAATAAATCTCTGTTTTATGTTAATATTTTGGTGTGTAAGTACCATAAGTCCTGGTGTGATGCTATAGGCTAAGCACTCCACCACGAGGTTGGTTTGAACTGCAAGGTGGTTCAAACTCACCAGCCACTCCTTGGAAACTCTATACAGGGTCACTATGAGTTGGAACTGACTCAGTGGCATGTAACAAGTAACATAAGACCAGAACAAATTTAGAGAATTCATAAAATAATAAAAGCTATAACAACAATTTGAAATGACAATTTAATGTATGATTTGTAAGTTAATAGAATAGTAGAGGAAATTATAGTAACTACTAGTGGCACTGTAGGATAGAATAAGGTTGGCAGTTAAAATCCACCAGCTGCTCCTCTGAAAACCTATACAGAGTTGCTGAGTTGAAACTGACTAAATAGCACTTAACAGTAACAGCTAGTGCATTTCTGTAGCTTACCAATGTCAAAAAGGAGGGCAATTGTTTCCCAAATTAGTGAAGAAGGGAACATGATTAATCAAAACAGAAATCGGTTTTTGAAAATGAAAGTTACAAAATTATATATTAACATCTAATGGAAAAGCAGTTTTAATATTTTGACTTTCCAAACACTAAACCAAAAATTTCATTGAGACCTAAACCCAGAACTTCCAGTTAAACTTTAAAAATGTCACTTCAAAGATGCCACCCATTGGTGGGACAGGTTGACAGTGGATATCCTAATGTACTTTAAAAAAATAAAATTTAGTGAAAGATACAGAACAAAACATAGTACATTTCAACAATTTCCACATGTACACTTCAGTGACATTGTTCGTGTTCTTCAGGCTGTGCATCTATTGTCCAATTAGTTTCCCCAGTCATTCCACCATCATTCATATAGCCTCAATGCCCTGTTAGCAAAAACTCTCCCTGTCCTCCTGCCTTCCACTCCTGACAACCAGTAATCATCTTTGGTTTCTATATGTGTATTTATTTTGGGTAAATGAGATTGTGTAATATTTGTCCTTTAGTGACTGACTTTTTTCACTTAACGTGATATTGTCAGGGTTCATTTATATAGAGACATGCATCGGGACTTCACTTTTTGTGACTGAGCGGTTTTCCATCATATGTGTCTACCACATTTTTGTTATCCAGTCACCTGTTGGTGGGCATTTAGTTTGTTTCCATCTTTTTGCTATTGTGAAAAGTGCTGCACTAAATGTAAGTATACATATGCCTGTTGTGTTGCTGTTTTCAACTCTCTTGGTTATATACCGTGGGTTACAAAAACTGGCTCATGTGGTAGTTCCATGTTCAGCATTTGAGGAACCACCAAAATGTTTTTCTATGTAAAATGGTGACAGTATCATTTTATATTCCCACCAGAAATGGTCCAGTTTCTCTACAACCTGATCAAAAGCAGTTGTTTTCCTTTTTTTTTTAAAAAAAAGAAAAGATTATTGCCATTTTAATTGGCGTGAGGAGTATCGTATTGTAGTTTTGACTGATGTGCTTCTTGAACGTCCTTGCAGGTTTACCTGTCAAAGAAGTCTGCTTAGAACTAAAAATATTGTTAAAGTTTTGACTTATTTTTGTCCACATGGAACATATAAGAGAAGCAGAATTGACTTTTAGTGAGTTTTCCTTTTGTCTCTTTGTTTACAAAAACTAAAGGTATTTTTTTTTCCCTGTATTGTCCTTGTCAAACATGTAAGAACAAAATTACATAGCAGGAACTATGCTGAATACTCTCCTTATAACTCTTTGAAGTAAGTGTAATTAATCCCATTTTAATGATTCAGAAACTAAGGCTCAACAGACATACTGGCTGGGTACTGAATAATACAGTGGATTTATGTAACAAATACAGAGCAGTAAAATGTCTGTAATCAGTGTCTTCCTGGGTAGAAGCTAAAATGCTCTGTAATTTAAAGATGCCAAGTTGCAGCCTAGGATTATTCAGATATAGTTTTATATAGAAAATGTCTCTTGGGTCTATATATTGATGGAATATAATATTTGGTTTCTTGGAATGGAAAAAAACAGAACATGTCTTGGTGTAAATAGCATGAGCAAAGGTGAGAAAAAAGACAAGAATGAGCATGACATTTGTTAGTAAATTTTCTTATGGCCTCTGTAAGCTATAAGGAACAGTAAAGAAACCCAAGTAACTCAAGGAAAAAAAAAGATATACTTTGGAGGCTACAGAAAAGTCTCAGGGAATATAGGTTAAACAGACAGGTCTAAGAAAAGAACCTAGAATGGCCAGACTTTTGTCTTTCTCTCAGGACTACTCACCTTCTCTCGGTACATCTGCTCTTCTGTTATCTTTTCTCAACTCTTTTTCTTTAGCTTTAATTTTATCTTGTAATATCCTTAGTTCCACAGCCTTTTTGATCTCTCAGTTCAGTAACAACTCCCCTTGTGTATATTAGTTAAAATGTCTCTGTCAGAGAAAATCTGATTAGATCACGGCATCTTTCAGACATAGTTGACATAGATAACAGATGTTTGGCCTACCATTATCTTCTTGGGTCTTGTCTGTTTCAGACAGCTTTGACCAAAGAGGAGGTGTCATTTGGCTTACTATTAACTTATCTGGAGCTGTGAACAAGGATTTCTTCAACAGTTCAAGAGTCTCGTTTGCTGAATTAGGAGGTCTACATTAGGGGAAAGCATAAGTAAAGTAAAGAAAACACAACGGGGCATGAATTAAATTCCTGGATGGGATGAAAATGGCATTTTACTTTACTTGAAAATTCCATCATTGAAAAATTATGTCAAGGTGCAAAATAATCTCTCTCTCGCCTCCCTTCTCACCAGCTCTTCATTCCCAATGCCTTGTTTCTTATCCGATGCCCAGGGAGAGGGTGATTAAAAGTCTTCATTGATCTCATTTAAGTTAAGAGAGATTCACAACAAAGAGACATGATCTAGTACCCAGCAAAAGTTCAGAACAAACATAGTGCATGTGGTGTGTGAAGAGGGGTCTTTTCCTTTGTATTTAACATTTTCTTAATTTAGTAAAGTGAGTCCATACATTTCTATATAACAGAAGATTAAAATATTTGTAGTAATACAGATTTGGGTTGGGTTATAATGGGAATGGTATTGTTAGATGCTGTCGAGTCTATTCTGACTCAACAGTGACCTTATGTACAAAAGAACGAAAAATGCCCAATTCTGTGCCAGCCTCACAAGTGTTGCTATGTTTGAGCCTACTATTACAGCCATCTCATTGAGGAGCTTCCTCTTTTCCATGGACTCTCTACTTTACCAAGCATGATGGTACTTCCTGAAAACATGTCCAAAGTATATGAGACAAAATCGTGCCATCCTTTCTTCTAAGGAGCATTCTGGCTGAACTTCTTCAAAGACAGATGTGTTTATTCTTCTAGCAGTTCTTAGTATATTCAGTATTCTTCACCAATATCATTGTCAATTCTCCTTTGGTCTTCCTTATTCATTGTCCAGTTTTTGCCTGCATATTTACCATGGTTTCGATCAGATGCCCTTTAGTCCTCAAATTGACACTTTTGCCTTTTAACACTTTAAAGAAGTCTTTTGCAACAGACTTACCCAATGCAATACATCAGTTGGTTTCTTGACTACTGCTTCCTTGGGTATTGATTATGGATCCTAAGAAATGAAACCCTTGACAACATCAATATTTTCTATATTTATTGTCATGTTGCTTATTGGTCCAGTTGGAAGGAATTTTTTTTTTCCTTTACATTGAGGCTTAATCCATATTGAAACCTGTAGTCTTTGATCTTCAGGTTCTTCATTTTCAACAAGTAAGGTTGTGTCATTTCTGTAGCACAGGTTGCTAGTGACCTTTCCTCCAATCCTAATGCCATGTTCTCCTTCATATAATTTAGTTTTTAAGACTATTTGCTTAGCATTCAGATTGAATAAATATGGGGAAAGGATACAACTGTGATGCACAGCTTTCCTGATTAGAAAACACACAGTATCCTCTTACTCTGAACAGCTGCCTCTTGGTCTATGTACAGGTTCCTCGTGAGCACAATAAAATGTTTTGGAATTCCTATTCTTCATAATATTATCCATAGCTTGTCATAATCCACACAGTCTAATGCCTTTTAGTTAATAAAACACAAGTAAGCATCTTTCTGGTATTCTCTGCTTCCACCCAAAATCCATCCCATTTCAACAGTGGTATCTCTAATTCCACATCCTCTCCTGAATCCAACTTGAAGTCTGGTCAAGTACTGCTGCAATAATACTTGCATTATCTTCAGCAAAATTTTACTGGCATATGATGTTAATGTGATTGTTCAATGATTTCCACATTTCATTGGTCACCTTCCTTTGGAATGGGCGCAAATATAGATCTCTTCCAATTGGCTGGACAAATAGCTGTCTTCCAAATTTCTTGGTATAGACAAGTGTGCACCTCCGCTGCTGCATCCATTTGTTGAAACAGTTCAGTTGGTGTGCCGTCAATTCCTGGAGTCTTGTTTTGTGAAAATGGTATGAAATGGAAGGAAAAAGGAGAGAGAGAAAAAGTTGCAAAGTATATTAAATAATGGACTTTTATAATTTATAAGTCAAAGATTGAAATTTTTATCTTTACATTCTAACAACTAATTATGTGAGCTTATGTTGTTGTTACATGACTTTGAGGTGGTTCCGACTGATAGTGACCCTTTATAGAGTTTCCAAGGAGCATCTGGTTGGTTTGAACTGCCAACTTGAGTTCAGCGGTCCAGTGCTTATCCAATGCTTGCTAATAATCTTATTAAATGACTAAATGCTAATTGAAGGAATATGAATACTTAATGTGTAAATAATTTTTCAATAAAATTTTATTAGAATTCTTAAATTTCTCATTGTCTTTAACTTTAGTTCCATTAATTTTTTTAAGTATTTTTTGTTCAAAATCTATGTATAGTTTTTAAATATTGCATTTCTTTGTCATATCTCTTGAATCTCTTGAATCTATGGATTTCTACTTACTCTTTTTTGTTCTCTGGATAGTTTATTTTTCAAAGAAAACTGGATAACGCATAGCAATCTTTTCTTTTAGCTTTCTTTTGAATAAGTGTACAGGCATCCCAGTCTATGGAATACCCAGGGATATTTTAGAAATATAGAAAATTAGTCAATAGGAGAGGACTTGTTATTTATCATAGACCCTACCATTCAGCTTTGTAGAGTGCTTTGCTTTAATGTTCAGTTTGTTAAATGTTTTTCTTATTCATAAGTCTGTTAAGAGCAGCACATATAAATGGGAAATTAACATATTTAAATTTTTACACACTAAATCAGATACTTATATCTAATTTCCAAAAAACAAATACAAAGAAGTAATGATAAAGAATAAAATGAAGCAATAGGAGTAAAAATAAAACTTTTGTCATTATCAGCAAACCATTTTTTGAGCTATATACTTAATAAGAGTCATGGAATCTCATAGTTTGAAGGGACTTAGTCCAAATTTCTTCCTTATAATTTATACTTACTGTTGTAATTCATTTCCTCCTGCCTGCCCTATAATATTTTTCTGTATTTTCACTATTTTCCTTTTTACACATTCCTACAGTAAATATTAGTGATAGATCTAGTTTCAGTTAAGAACTAGGATATAGTGATTAACAAAAATTGACATAATTCCTGCCCTCATACAGCATGCAGCCTGGCAGGAATACAGATATTAATTAAGTTATTAATTCATTAACTACAATTTGTAGCTACAAAGACAGCATAAGTGTCCCTGAGTGGTACAAACCATTCACATGCTTAGCTGCTAGCAGCAAAGTTGAAGGTTCGACTCCACCCAATAGTTCTGAAATAAACTCTGACAGTTCTATTGTCACACACATGGTTTGCCATGAGCCAGACTCAAGCACAGCAGTAATAGGAGACCTAACTGTTGCTAAGGTTGAGGGGAAGAAGATACATTTGTGAGGAAGATACATTTAAGCTAAGATATGAATAATGAGGTAAAAAAAAATGCTCACAATCGGAGAACCTTTAGATGCCTTCTTTTATTTTAAAAAAAGGTAGGAAAAAAAATACTTTACTGACCTCATATCTCCCACTATATTTTAGTCCTGCCTGCCTTTTTTCTAAAAATGTATCTAAACAACACACATGCCACTAGTTTTCTCTAGAGCCATTTTTCCTTAAATTTATGTTCTCTCCCAGCAACCGCTTTATTAACTAGATTCAATGATTATCATTCATCATTTTAGTTAACTGTCTTTTAGTTATCAAAGTAATACATTCTCATTTTAGAAAATTAGGGAAGTATAGAAAGGAGTAAAGTGAAAGCAAAAATCACTACAATTCCACCAACCACTTCCTTTTAGCATGTATGAGTATTTTAACACTAAAACAATATGACATATTCTGAAAGTGCAAAGTATAGTATAGCTACTTTGTACTATTTATATTAAATAGTCATCAAATGTTAGAAGTGTAATCTTAGTTATCACCTATGGTTCAGTCAGAACCTATTTTACAGATGAAGAAAGGCAGGCTCACATAATAGACCTGAGTTTTCTGATGTTTGCAAAGTTAAATCAAATCCCTTGATTTGAAATGTGCTTTCCTGCTGTTCCTCATGAAACGGTGCTTCCAGAATTCAATGGGAATCAATTTATCATTATAGGTACTGCTCATAAAGAATTTCCAATAAATAGATCAGCTTTTGGATGAGCTGACAATGTAATTGAACATTTATTAAACAAAACATTTTATTCATTTTGATACACAAATGATATTAGCTTATTAAGACTGAATTGTTATTAAAGAAATGCATTGAATAAGAATTTTCTTTTTTATCCGCATTGCACTTTTTCTTCTGTCCTTCTGAGACTCCCATGACACAAAAGTTAGAGTTTCTATTATTGTTGAATGCGTCCCTGAGACTTGATTAATTTTTAGACAATGTTTATTTTCTCTGTTGTTAAGGTTGGATAATTTCTTTTGGTATGTCTTCAAGTTTACTGACTTTGTCATCACCATTGTGTTTATTGAGTTCATCCAGTGAATTTCCCCCTTGCCGTCATTGTATTTATTTGCACGTATATCACCGGTGCATAGCATAAAACCTGGTATATGTGACATGTTGATTAAATAACTCTTGAATGAAATGTGCATGGATAAGTTTTAAAAAATCACTGCACCTAGATTCAATTCATACTACACAGGTTTATTCCAAATAAACATGTTTAAACATGTCTCTGTGATCAGTGGATGGCTGTAAAGTTCTCTCAGCAATATTGTTTAGTCTCATCAGGGTGCCTTCAAAAAGCAGGCCCAGTCAAAGCAGTGGCTTCCAAGAAGATTGGCTGGGCCAGTTAAATTCAAGATAGAGAGGTCAGTTAGAAGGTTATAGTGACTTGTTTTGGATTTGGTAAACATAAGATCATGGAGATGCATTATGAAGAAATTTTAAAGAAAATTGTAAATTGACCTGGGGTGGGGGAAGGCTGTAAAGGTGAGAAAATTGGCACTGAGGAATTGTTTCCATCATGAACATGTATCTACTCATTCTTTAAGGGTAGCAAGGACTGTCCTATAAGCATTTTGTTGGGAAACCTTACCACATGTACCCTTGATCTTTTTGTTCCCCAAACTCTAAGGACACTTAAAGGACTATTTTAGTTCCTTCTTGATGCCGAAAGTGCCATTTTGACGTGGTGTATATCAAAGAGCACGTAATTTTTCAGGAAGGGCTAAAGGGGTGGAAACACCACCTTCAGACATGTACAGAACTAGGTGGAGGAGATGTCACACTTCCTATTTTGAGGTTTTTGTTCAGTGGTGGTTTTTATGCTTTTGTAGCAATACCTTTTTTTTTAATGTTTTATTGTGAATTATGTGATAGTTTATTGGGAGAACATTAGTTTTACATTCTTCCTATAGTATATTATTTCATTGCCATGGTTACAATCCCCTCCATGCATCATCAACCAGCCAAAGGGTATATCCTACAAGCCTGTCCCCCGTGGTCGTCAGCACACAGCCCCTCTCCCTCTCTGGATCTAAAGTCCCCAGCTGCTTCATCCCTCCATGTCATTGTCTCTGTCTCCATCTCAGGCATCACTGCTTCTCTGGGTAGGATCCTGCTCTCTGCTCTTCTCCCTTCATGACCCCAGGGACCGTCCCTCCTAGACTGCAAAGTTAATCACTTCCCTCCTTGCTACAAAACGTCTACCTTTACATTTCCAGGCCTCACAATCAGTCCTAATAACAATTATTCACCAGTGTATCACAAGAGACCTATCCCCATCTCCTTTCATCAGCTCCGCCCAGACAGATTGGATACTACTCAGTGGAGAGTCTACCTTCCTCCACACCCTCTGGATCTAGCTTCCCACTTGAAAGCTTGTAAGTCAGTCACTTCTTCCCTTTGTAGCCCTCCCACTTTGGGTAGCCAATGTCCAAGTTGCCCATCCCTGTCTACTCTGTATATGGAGGGGGTGGGAGTGATCCTTGCTGTAAAGATTTGTTCCCTCTTTTGAGCTCCTGCATCCATAGGTGTCGGTCAGGTTCATCAAACTGTTTCAGATTACTCTTTTTTTCCTCTTCTTTCTTCTTCTAGTTGAGCTCTGATCATCCAGTCATTGAAGCCAGGTCAAGTGGGTATTACCTGCAAGTGTAGGTGTTCTTGTGCATATGCCCTCTCTTCTTATCAGCTGGATGCTTCACTCTCCACTCTAGTCCTCTGTGGCTATGTCACTGACTCTGGGCCCAAGAGTCCCCAGATCTTGCCACAGCTGGCCAACCAGGTCTCCACCCGGGTTCATAAGAGTCTATTGAACATTGTAGGGCTTAGCTCATTGCTGTTTTTCCCTTACTTCCCCTTATCGGAGACGAACATGGTCACCAATCAGAGCGTGTTTTCCCATTGATTCGTAGTCTTGGAAGGGGGTTTGCTCTGAGGGCACCCGACCACTTGCCTTGATGTCTCCTGGGCAAGCAACTTGCTTCTTCTTATAGTGATCAGTTGGTCTGCCTATATTGTTTTGTATTTTTCCTGTCGGTCTTTCTTTCAAGAAGTATTTTCTGTTCTTCTAGCAGCTCCAGGCTGGTTGGCTTGTCCTTTCAAGTGGAAATTTCCTACCTCTGAAGATTCTGAATGCTGTTCAGGATTCCACCTATGGTCTTATGTAATGCATAGGCTCCGCAGGAAGCCTCCTTCACTGGGCACGTTGTTGCCCCATTTTAGGTATTCCAATAAGAGAAAAATGAGGTATTCCAATCAGAGAAAGATGAGGTGATCTGCTCCCGTAAAGATTTACAGCCTCGGAAACCCTATTCAGGGTCGCTATGGGTCGAAACCGACTCAATGGCACTTAACAACAACAACAACAATCAGTTATAGGCAGAAGACGGACTTACAAGCTTTCTATGGTGGTATTTCTGGCTATTCCTTTCTCTTCCCCTCAAGTGTCTATTTTGTAATGGTATGCAAGGGAAACCAAGATTCAAAAGACATCCAAGCATCTTAACATTATTTCCCCTTTTCCCCATTCCAACCATGTCTCAATCCCTGTATCCCACAGCTCTGTTGTTCCAAAGTTATTGGTGCACATAAGTTTTTAATTTTTAGCATTTCCCAATCATCTATTTTGTCTGTTTTTGTTTGTATAGTTTTCAAAAATGGTTGGTAGCCTGTGTATTCCCTGAATTTGTGCCCTCACATTTGTCCCTATTTTTTCATTGATGGCCTTCATAGTTTGGGGATTCACATATAGGTCTTTAATCCATGCTGAGTTGAGTTTTGTATAAGGCGTGAGGTAAAGGTCATGTTTCAATCTTTTGCATATCACTTTCCAGTTCTGCCAGCACCTCCCCATGTGATATATTTGGGTACTTAGTAAAATATCAATTGGCTGTATGTGGATGGGTTAATTTCTGGATTCTTGATTCTGTTCCATTAATCGATATATCTTTCATTGTACCAGTAACAAGCTGTTTTGACCACTGCAGCTGTGTAATAAAATTTGAAGCTGGGGAGTGAGAGGTTTCCAACCTTATTCTTCTTCATAAGCAGTGCTTTGCTTATCCTGGGTCTCTTTCCTTTCCATATAAAATCTGTCATTGTTTTTTCCATCTCTTTGAAGAATGTCATTGGAAGCTGTACTGGGATTGCTTTGGGCAGTATTGACATTTTCACAATGTTAAGACTTCCTGTCCAGGAGCATGGTGCATTCTTTTAATTTTGTAGGTCTCTTTTGGTTTCGTGTAGTAGTGTTTTGTAGTTTTCATTGTATAGGTCCTTAGTTTCTCTGGCTACATTTATTCTTAGCTATTTCATCCTTTGGGTGGCTATTATAATTGGTATTGTTTTCCTAATGTCCTTTTTAGCACTATCTTTTTTGGTATTGAGGAATCCAACTGATTTTTGTATGTTGAGCTTATATCCTGCCACCTTGCTGAGTCTTCTAATGAGGTCTAGTAGCTTTTTTACTGAGTCTTGGGGTTTTCTAAGTATAGGATCTTATTGTCTGCAAATAGAGAGATTTTTACTTCCTTTTTACCAATTTGGATGCCTTTAATTTCCCTGTCTGGCCGTATAGCTTTTGCTAAGATTTCCAGCACAATATTCAATAGGAGTAGTGATAAAGGGCATCCTTGTAAGGATCCTGTTTGCAGAGGGAAGGCTTTTGGATCCTCTCCATGGAGAGTAATGCAGGCTGTTGGTTTTGTAATTATGCTCCTAATTATGTTGAGGAATTTCGCTTCAATTCCTACTTTTTTGAGTGTTTTTATCAGGAATGGATGTTGAATATAATAACATGGTTCTTTTCTTTTTTTCTTATATGGTGGAGCTCTGGTAGCGTAGTGGTTATGAATCGGGCTGTGAACAGCAAGGTCAGCAGTTCGAAACTACCAGTGGTTCCGTGGGAGAAAGAGGAGGCGTTCTGCTGCCGTAAAGATTTACAGCCTCAGAAACCCTGTGCAGGGTCGCTATGAGTTGGAACCAACTCCACGGCACTTAACAACAATAACATATGGTGGATAATGTTGATCATTTTTCTAATGTTGAACCATCCTTGCATCCACGATATGAATCCCACTTGATCATGATATATTATCTTTGTGATGTGCTGCTGGATTCTATTGGCTAGGATTTTGTTGAGAATTTATGTATCTATGTTCACGATTGGTCTATAATTTTCTTAGTGACATCCTTCCCTAGTTTTCTAACTCAAAGTCTTTGCACCACCACCACCACAGTGCTGATCGGCTTATTTTCTTAAAATGTTTAAAAAGCATTTCATCTAAAACAATGTATTTTAACATGATTGTGGTTGTTTTGTGCCATGGAGTTGGTTCCAACTCACATTGACCCGGTATAGGGTTTTCAAGATTGTAAATTTCTGTAGGAGCAGAAAGCCACATCTTTCTCACAATAAGCAGCTGGTAGATTCAAACTGTTGACCTTGCAGTTAGTAGCCCAACTTGTAACCTACTAACTATGCTACCAGAGTTCCTATCCTTTTAATGTGGTGGTGGTGGTAGCTGTGTACCATGGGGTCGGTTTCAACTCACAGAGACCCTGTATAGGTTTTCTGAGGCTGTAAACTTTTATGGGAGCAGAAAGCGTCATCTTTCTCTCATGGAGCGGCTGGTAGAGTCAAACTGCTGACCTTGAGGTTAGCAGTCCAACTCTTAATCCGCTTCGCTATCAGGGCTCATTATTTTAATATAGATTATAATAAAACAAGTTTTTATAAAGAAAAGACAAGAATTGTGTCTGTGACACATCACCCTTTGAGTATAACAAGCTACTTAATTTTGATCATATATGTATTTCTTTCTATGTGACAATTACTTAATACTGCTACTAATACTAATAATAAACATCTGTTGAACTAATTTATTGAACCCTGCTCCATACACTATAAGGAGCTCTGGTAGCGTAGTGGTTACGAATCCGGCTGTGAACTGCAAAGGTCAGCAGTTCGAAACTGCCAGCTACTCCGTGGGAGAAAGATGAGGCATTCTGCTCCCGTAAAGATTTACAGCCTCGGAAACCCTGTACAGGGTCACTATGAATCAGAACTGACTCCACAACACACAGCCACCACCACCATTAGCATTAAAATACCTCTCTTATCTATCTTTAATTTTTCACCTAATGAAATCTTAAAGCTTGTTGATATGCATGTCCATATGTTCTGTATGTTGTTGTTAAGTACCGTTGAGTCTGTTCCAACCCATATCAACCCTATACTGGGTTTCCAAGAAGTGGCTGGTGAGCTTGAACCATCGAACTTGTGGTTCAGATCAACCTTTCAGTCCAGTGCATTAACTCACAGTGCCACACCACGACTCCATATATGCTTATCAGTTCATATTGTTTCCCTTTATGTGTAAGATATTGCTCACTCAGCTAAAAATTTTAAACTATTAAAAGAGCACATATCTATTAAGTTACAGAGGTACATGGAGGGATATTATGGAGTCTGTGTATGATGTTGTATGTTGCCCAAACAATGGCACCAACCATCCCACAGCACTCTGTACGCCTTAAGCTCATTTTGAGAATTCATTGCAATGGCCACATGGAGCTCGGACACTATACTCAAAGTTACGGATCATATTAGAGAAGTTAACAGGTAAAATTTCAGGGGCAGAAACGTCCAGTGCACAGTTCTTCCAGTTAGGACAGCTTCTCCTCTGCCATGCCCACAGGCAGGCCTCTTGCTGATAAATGCCCACAGGCCACACCACTCAACCACTCAGCTTTAGCAAAGTGGGTCAGCAAACCTACCTCACTCAGTTAAGTTCCTGGGGGTACTCCCCTCTGAAGCAAGTCTCCTGTTGAAGTCACTCAGCTTTACTTGCTCCATGAGCTGGGAAGCCCACCACTCAATTTTGTGCTCTGGCTCTTGCTTCTGTTGCTGTTTCTTCACTGCCACTCCTCCTGTATCTTGGTTTTTTATCCCCTGGGTTGAGGTGGTTCATTGCAGAGGAATCTTGAGGTCCAAGGACATGCTCTGCTCTTGGCTGTACTTCTTGAATGGTGGTAAGGTCTGTTGCTGCTTTTCCACAATAGCTCATTTTATACCCAAGTTAGAGTTCCAGGTTTTTACAGTCACAATTAATTCTTCAACAATCATTCACAACTGAATCATATTATCCTATCAGTACTTTAGCCCATCTTTTTTTTTTTTTTTTTTTTTTTTATCTGCTGATCCCTGGTTGAGCTCCGATCATCCAGTTATCCAATCCAGGTCACTTGCCCATCTTTTTTTTTTTTTTTTTTTTAACTCAGACCCATCAGGAAAAGAGTCGTTTGGTGGGAGTTAGAAATACTAAGACCAGAAACGACATGTTGAATTATTCAATACCCCACACATTTTATCTTAAATATGACTGCAAGAGTATTTAAGGGTTTAAAGAAGTGAAATGGCATTATCTGATTAGAAATTCTAACAAAGATTGCTTTATGTGGAATGGAATTTTGGTGCTTGCAAAACTGGATGTCCATTTGCCAAAGAATGAAGCAAGACCCATATCTCATACCATATACAAAAATCAACTCAGTGTGTTTTAAAGACCTAAATGTAAAACCTAGAACTATAAAACACATCAATGAAAAAAAATGTGGACAAACTTAGGGTCTGTTATACATGATGTACATGTAATAACTAACACAACTTAAAACACACAAATAGCAGAAGACAAAATAGATGACTGGGACCTCCTAAAAATTTGACACTTACGTATATCAAAAGATTTCACTTAAAGAGTAAAATGAGGCCCACAGACTGAGGAGAAAATTCTTTTTGCAATGGCATATCCAACAAGGGACTAATCTCTAAAATTTATAGAAAACTTCAACACCTCTATAAGAAACACACATCCGAATTTTTAAATTGGCGGAAGACACGGACGCTTCACCAAAGAAAACATTCAGACAGCCAACAAACAAGCAAAATGTTCACGATTATTAGTCATTAGAGAAATGCAAATCAAGACAGTAATGAGATCATCTCACCCCAACATTAATAGCAAAGTTCAAAAAAACAGAAAGCAACAAAGGTTGGCGAGAGCATGGAGAGACTAGGTACCCTTTTGCATTGCTGGAAACTGTAAAATGCTGTAACCATTGTGGAAAGTGGTATAGCACATCCTCAGAAAGTTGGAAATAGCAATACTTTATGACCTAGCAGTTCTTCTACTTGGTGTATGTCCCTAAGAAATAAGAGCCATTACGTGAGTAAATATATGTACACCAATCTTCATTGCTGCACTATTCACAGTTTTCCAGATTCAGAGACAGCCCATCAATGGAAGAATGATAAACACACTTTGGTACATAAACACAATGGAATACTACACAACATTGAAGAGTAATGATACAACAGTGAAACACCTCAGAACATCCATGAACCTGGAGGACATTGTGCTAAGTTAAGTTAGTCAATCACAAAAGGACACATGTTATAAAAATTCAAGAAGAGGTTTTCATACTAAAAGACACATTCTTTTATGGTTACCAGGAGTGGTGGCGGAGGGAAGAGTAATTATTTTGCTAGAGGGTAGACATGTGTTAACTCAGGTAATGGGAAAAGCAGTGTACAAGATGAGGGAGGTTGGCAGAAAAATGATGAAGAAAGGTGAAGACACAAGGAAGAATGGAAAGGTTAAAAGGGTTATAGGTGAATATTGCTCTATACACAATCCTGTAACAACAGGATTCTACAGGTAGATACATGAACAGATGCACAGGTTGAACAGGTATGGGAGTGAAAGAGGGAATAAATATATAGGGTTTGACAGGATATTTGTACATGGGTGTTTACCTTTGCTGCACACACCTGTGAATATGATGGAGTATTATTGTTGTTGTATTATTGTTGTTGTTAAGTGCCATCAGGTCGGTTCCGACTCATAACAATCCTGTATACGGTTTCCAAGGAGTGGCTGGTGAGCTTGAACCACCAACCTTGCGGTTCAAACCAACCTTGCAGTCCAACGCATTAACCAGAAGTGCTATACCAGGTAGAGTATACAGAGAGCAAAATGATGAAAACTTCATAGACATTACCAAATACCTTGAGGCAGTGAATTGCTGGGCCTGGGGACTCAGGACCATAGTCTCAGTGGGTATCATGATCAATTAACATAACATAGTCCCAAAGACAATGTTCTACATCCTACTTTAGTGACTGGTGACTGGGATCTTCCAAGCTCTTGAGTGGCTATTAAAGGTGCAACTATTGGTCTCCCTGGGTGCAGAAGAAAGAAGAGTGATGACCATTGAAGATTCTTGGAATCAATTAGTCTCCATCCAACTATTTTATAATTGTTTTGTTTTGTTTTCTCTCTCTACTTTATGACAAGTGAAGGTAGAAAAGAGAGAAGTGAGCATCAAGAGGGAGATTTTCAAAAGAGGATAGTAGATAATGAGGTGCATCCCCAACCACTTTCCCAAGTGGGTGATTGACGCTGCCTGCCAGGGTCTGCACATTCTGGGAGTAGAATTAGGAAGATGGCCTTCATCCTTCATGAGGCACTTGTGTTGAATTTGAGCTTGCATTGCACAGTGGCTTGACATTAGAAATTTAAGACAGAACAAAGTGCCTCTTACTTGAAGCTGAGGACTAAGCTTTGGAAGCTGTCGTTGTTGTTGTTAGGTGCCATTGAGTCGGTACTGACTCACAGCGACCCTATGTACAACAGAATGAAACACTGCCTGATCCTGGGCCAACCTCACAATTGTTGCCACGCTTGGCAGTTGTAGTAAGTAGAAATGGACAAATGACGTGTTATTAAGAATTGTAATGAGGCTTATGTCCTTTAGACCACTGGTTTTCATCCTTTTTTTAAAGCAATAGGACCTTTTTAAAAACAAACAACTTTTTTATTAAATGAAAGTTTGCAGATAACATCATCAGTTTTACAGTCAACAAATAACACACTTTACTTCATCTCAATAACTGTGATCCCTCCATGGAACAAGTCATCCTGCTTTCTCCCCGTAGTTCCTACCTTCATTTCACCCACCTTCCCACCAGCCCTTCTCACCTTTGTCCTTACTTACATGTTTCCCTTTGATTTTGAATGGTTGACTGTTTGTTCATCATTCATAGTGAGCATGGTTTACTAGTTCTGTTGTTCGCCCTGTATACCTACCTATTGCTTGACTGAAAGCTGGGCCATGAGGGTGAGTTCTTTCACAGACCTGAAAGGCAGTTGAGGGTCATCATCTCAAGTTAGGACCCTTTCTTTACACTGTATCTCCCATGAATCGCCATATAAAACCTGATAAGAAAGAAACCTTGAGGGCACCAGAGCCGGAGCCCCCACCTTTCCTTGATGTTCTCTAAAGCACTTACGGGCACATTGAAATTCTACAAAGCAACTTAAAAGGCATTTTCTAGCAACAGTAAACCTTTAGACTTTAAAAATTAAATTGATGCGTGTACCATTATTCATCCGCATGGCAAAACACTTAAGTGGTTTGTTGTTATTAATTACTATCTAATCATTAGTGACTCATAGTGATCCTATGCACATCAGAACAAAACATTTCCTGCTCTGCACCAACCTCACAACCATTGCTACACTTGAGCCCATTGCTGCTGCCACTGTGTCAATCCATCTCCTTGGGGGTCATCCTCTTTTTCTCCGATCCTTCACTTTACCAAACATAATATCCTTCTCCACAGATTGGTCCCTCCTGATAATATGTCCGAAGTATGAGAGATGCAATCTGGCCTTCCTGGCTTCTGTTTGTTCTTTTGGCAGTCCATGGTACTTTCAATAATTTTCTTCAACACCATAACTCAAGTGCATCAATTCTACAGTTTTCCTTATTCACTGTCCAACTGTCCCATGCATACGAGGTTATTGAAAATACCATGACTTGGGTCAGTTGCACCTTAGTCCTCAAACTGATATCTTTGCTCTTTAACACTTTAAAGAGGTCTTGTGCAGAAGATTTGGTTAATGCAATAGATGGTTTGATTTCTTAACTGCTGCTTCCATAAGTATTGATGGTTGATCTGAGCAAAATGACATCTTTGGCAACTTCAATCTTTTTCTCCATTTGTATGGATGTTGTTTATTGGTCCAGTAGTGAGGATTTTTGTTTTCTTTACATTAAGATGCAATGTAGTGAAAAATGATTTCCACATCTCAGATGCCAGTTTCCCAGTCTCTTTGCCTAAAATTGACCACAGTTGCCAGTTTCTTGTATCTTTTTCCAGAAATATACTTTGAGCAATATAATCATAAGAATATATTACCTTTTTAGCTACAAAAGAAATCTTTCTATTTATATTCATCTCTACCTTGCTGTTTTCATTTAGCATGCATATTATCTGGTCTAGATCTACCTCATTCTTTTTAAAACAGCTTTCTGTTTATAACAGTATTGTACTAGACATCTATCAGCATTTTTTTTGACTGAAAATTTATGTTTGCAAGTGTATTTTGAAATTATAATAGTACAATAAATATCTTTTGTACATAAGCATATATGTGTAAATATTCATATTTTACCTATAATCAGTATATACAATGGGGCTTCAAAAAGTTTATAGAAAAATGAAATTAAAGATAATGGTATTTTTCTATGACCTTTAAAAAGCCATTTTGTGTACATATTTATCCATATGTGTAAATGGGTTTTTTTTTTTTTTATTATTGTGAATTATGTGATAGTTTACATAGGAGAACATTAGTTTTACATTCATCCTATAGTATATTGTTTCATTGCCATGGTTACAATCCCCTCCATGCATCATCAACTAACCAAAGGGTATACCCTGCAAGTCTTCCCCCCAAATCATCAGCACACAGCCCCTCTCCCTCTCTGGGTCTAGAGTCCCCAGCCGTTTCCTCTTTCCATATCATTGTCTCTGCCTCCATCTCTGGCCTCACTGCTTCTATGAGTAGGATCCCCTATTCTGCTCTTCTTCCTTGATGGTTCCAGGACGTCTGCTCCTGGATTGCAAAGTCAACCACTCTCCTTGTTTTGCTACAAAATATCTACCTTTACATTTCCAACCCTCATAGTCAGTCCTGATAGCAATTATTCACTATTGCACCACTTGAGAGCCATCCCCGTCTCCTTTCATCAGCCCTGCCCAGACAGATTGGATACTACTTAGTGGAGATTCTGTCTTCCTCCACACCTTCTGGATCTAGGCTCCCTCTTGAAAGTCATTTCTTGCCTTTGTATCCCCCCATTTTGGGTAGTCAATGTCCAAGGTGAGTGTATTTTTTTTAAATGTATTTTTAAGATAAATATTGAAAACTTTTGAGCAGAAGAGAGGTAAAATTAGAAAGACAAACCAAATGTTAGGTGACCAAGAACCAACCCCCTCAGTGTTTTTTTGCATGATACTGAAAACTTTTTACTCTCATTTTACTTTTTAACAAGCGTGTTGTTTTCTCTATTATGTAAGCACTGCTAACATAGCTTTTATTCTAGTCCATCAGATATGGAGAACGTGGCCTCTTTGTTTCCTGGGCTTCTAAGTATATGTTGATATTTCACATATCTTCCTTTATTTAATTAATTTATTTATTTTTGTGGCATCGGGGTTTTTGTTTTGTTTTTCTTAAATATTTTATTGTGAATTATGTGATAGTTTACATGGGAGAACATTAATTTTACATTCATTCTATCATATATCGTCTCGTTGCCATGGTTACAATCCCCTCCATGCAGTCCTTCCCCTGTACCCCCCAGGTCTTCAGCACACAGTCGATCTCCCTATCTGGTTCTAGAGTCTCCAGCTGCTCCATGGCTCCACGTCATTATCTCTGGCTCCATTTCAGGCATCACTGCTTCTCTGGGTAGGGTCCCGCTCTTCACTCCTCTCCCCTGATGGTCCTAGGGACCTCCACTCCTAGACTGAAAAGTCAATCACTCCCCTCCTTGTTATTCTTCCTTTATTTTTACAATTTCTTATGCTTTGGCTTTGGTCGACATCTATAAATATATTAGAAATTCCTATCAATTTTAGTTGTATTTCTTAGCTAAGTGAAGCTTTAGGTTTTTTACTGGTTTGGGGGACCCTTGCAACTTGTAGATAAATAGAGCAGTTAACTATGGATCATCTGTCTTTATCCTACTCACCTTTGTATCCTCATTAGAAATTTCTGAGTTTAGTGAATATTGAAATTCAGAGACCATACCTATGGGTTTACTCGTGGAAGCAGTAGTCAAGAGATCCGATGACGTATCGCATTGGGCAAATCTGCTGCACAGGAACTTTTTAAAGTGTTTAGAGCAGAGATGTCAGCTTGAGGACTAAGGTGCGCCTGACCCTAGCCATGGTATTTTCAGTAACCTCATATGGATGCAAAAGCTGGACAGTGAATAAGGAAGACCGTAGAAGAATAGATGCCTTTGAGTTGTGGTGTTGGAGGAGAATACTGAAAGTGCCAAAAGAACCAATAGATTTATTTTGGAAGCAGTGCATCCAGAGTGCTCCTTGGAGGCCAGGATGTCATGCTTGGTAAGATGGAGGGTCAGAGAAAAAGAGGAAGACCCCCAATGAGATGGATCGGCCAAGTGGCATCATTGATGGCATCAAGTGTGGCAGCGGTAGTGAGGTTGGCCCTGGATTGGACATTGTTTCATTCTGCCTTGCATAGGGTTACTATGAGTTGGTTCCGACTCGATGGCACCTGACAACAACAACAACAATCCATGCAAAATCTTGTTTAAATCTTCCCTTATTATTCTTTTCTTTCTTCTTCATAGGCTTTAGGACAACCTCTTCCCTATAGATACGTTATTGCGAAGGAGCACTTAGCCCATAGATGGAAAAGGATACTCCTTACCTAATTTGCTGAGCAGTATGAAAATCACAGCTCTACCATCTACTCTTGGATAATTTTCTTATCATCGGGTCTTTTGAGGTACAAATAAGAAAAGAGTAAAGCTTTAAAAAATAAAGCATGGATCGATAATTTAGCATTTTGAAATATATTTTATTTAGAGATAGAATCAAGGATAATGGAAAGGATGATAACAAAAAAGGAATTACATTATCAAATATTTTAATATAAAGCAAGGTTTATTATAATGAGTTTTTACTATCAAAGTGGTAAAATTTTGATATCACTTGAAGGCTAGTTTAATTCAGTCCTATTATCTTTCAAATAAGGAAACTAATATTTAGAGTTGAGAGAGCTGGTCTAGATCATCGGCTGGAGCACAGAATACTTTATTACCAGCCTATTTCTGATTAGCTAGCTGACTATTTACAGTGGTTAGTAAAATGTATCAGGGGACTTAAGGGAAATCTGTTAATTTTGTGTATTCATATTCTTAATCACCATATACTATACTTAATACCTTAAAATAACCGTGTTCCTGAAAATATTGGTGAAGTAAATTTTTTTGTAAATAGAATCATATTCTTTTTTCTTATATTAGAATAATTTTGCCTGCTCTTTAATTTTGCCCATCTCATCTCATATTTCTCAGAGTCTCTTAACAGAAAAACACTTGTTTTTTGCTTAGTTTTCTTGTACTTCATTGCATAATGTCTTAAAGCATTATTTGTCCAAGTGTGTAGTTGCCTGGAGCTTATCTAAACAAGTAGTTTTTTAAATGTCTTTGTCAGACTTTTTAGAAAATAATGGAACTCTAAAGTGCTTCTGTAAGTGGTTCTACTAAACCAAAACAAGTAGTGTAGTGATGATTTCCTGATATTATTCCTGATTTTACATTCCACTTGAGACTATTTTTAAAGGGACATAAGAGTTCACCAAATCTGCATCTGTGCTTTAAATACCCTCAGAGAACTTTGAGATAAACATATTCTTTAAGAAATATCTAAGTTTATAGTTGAGCATTTTCTGAATCTGCAGACTATTCTATAGCTATACTTTGAATATTAAAGGATTCCTGTGAGCGAAGCATCAGTAACTGATCATGTTTACATTTCTTAGCGACTTGTCTTGCCCTTCCTTCTTTCAGCCTATTCAGGCTTACACCTACCCACTGTCGGTGTTCATAAACTATGATATATGTGTATTTGAGCAATATTGTCAGTAATAATTGATCATTGAGTCTGTTCTGGAGTACATTAAGTCTTTTTGTAGGGGGAAGGTGTTTGTAGTTTTATTATTTTCATAAATTCCAATTTCATCTGTTCTCAAAACTCTTACAGATAAGTATCATTGTAATAAAATATAGTCAATAGTATGTTATTTAGTATAACTAAGCATCCACTGCATGGCTGGCTGGCTGTGTGCCGTGGAGTCGGTTCTGACTCATAGCGACCCTGTACTGGGTTTCCAAAGCTGTAAATCTTTATGGGCGCAGAACACCTCAACTGTCTCCCGCAGAACAACTGGTAGTTTTGAACTGCTGACCTTGCAGTTTGCAGCCCGATTCGTAACCACTGCGCTACCAGAGCTCCTTATCCACTGCATAGCATATAGTTATTAATCAAGTAGGACAAAATGTAACATATGGATAGACTCTGGAGGTATGCTGACACAAGGATATACTAAACATAGTTTTGTCATTGACGACAGTGCCTTTGGGTTATTGGAATCAACTTGAATCCTCATTTTATTATAGTTATGTAGAATTACTACTTAAAAGAGAATTGTGATTGAATTGTAAGTAATACAGTTTTGGTGCTCAGCCTTGGCCCTGTTAACATTTTGGGTCAGATCATACCTGTTGGGAGCTGTTGTATGCATTGTAGCTGTTTGGCAGCATCTCTATCTTCTATGCACTTGATTCCAGTAGCATGGTCTCAATTGTAGTAATATAAAATTTATAGCATTGTTGTTGTTAAGTGCAGTCAAGTTTGTTTTGGCTCATAGGGACCCTATTTAGAGTTTCCAAGGCTTAAAATCTTTGCAGGAGCAGAAAGCCTCGTCTTTCTCCCATGGAGCAACTGTGGGTTCAAAATGCGGACCTTGTAGTTCTCAATCCAGTTCTTATAAAAACTCTATCCCCTGTTCATGAAATGAAAGACTTAATATTGTTAAGATGCCAATACTACCCAAAGCATTCTACAAATTCAACAAAATCCCTATCAAAATTCTAGTGGCTTTTTTTTTTTTAAGCAATGGAAAACCCAGTCCTTAAATTCATATGGAATTACAAAGGCTCTTTAATTGCCAAAATAATCTTGGAACAAAAATATAGAAACAAAGGAGGACTCAACACTTCCTAATTTCAAAACATACTATAAAGTTACAGCATTTAAAAACAGTGTGATACTGGCATAAGAATAGACATAGATACCTATAGAATAGAATTAAAAGTCTAGAAATAACCCATATATTGACAACCAAGTGATTTTTCAAGGGAGCCAGATCTTTCCAATAAATGCAAATCAAAACCAAAAAGAGGTAATATAACTTCACTCCCATTAGGTTGGTTATTATCAGAAATAGGGAAAATAACGAGTATTGGTAAGGATGTAGATAAATTGAACCCCTTGTTCGTTACTGTTGGGAATATAAAATGTCACATCTGTTGTAGAAAATGTTTCGTGGGTTCTCAAAAGAGTCAAATTTACAATTATATAATCCAGAAATTCTACTCATAAGTATGGACCAAAAAAACTGAAAAACAGAGACTCAAACAGATACTTGTATACCAGTATTCATTACAGCTTTATTCAGAGTAGCCAAAAGGTGGGAACAGTTCAAGTGTCCATTATCAGATGAATGTACAAACAAAAGACGCTGTATACAGGCAGTGAGAATATTATTCAGCCATACATAGAAATAAAGTTCTGACACATGTTACGTCATGGATATAACCCATATGACAACCTTTTGCTAGGTGAAATAAATCAGACACAAAAGGACAAACACATGATCCTGCTTGTGAGTAATATCTGAAAAGACAGTAGATAGTAACAAATTTTATTAGTTGTTACCAAGATCTGGAAGGAGGAAGGAATGGAGTGTTAATTGTTTAACGGGCACTGCAAGGTCAATGGTTCAAAGCCATCAGCCATTCTTGGAAACTCTGTATAGGATCACTGAGTTGGAACCGACTCAACAGCACTTAACAACATAGTGTTTCATGTTAATTGTAGTAATCTGTATCCTACTTGGTTAACTTTATAAGTAAAGAATTCCAAAGTCATACATTAGAAACTATATAATTTCATAAATAATCTAAAGGTAAAAGATATACCTACTAACTGATACTCATCTTTAGGTGAGTGTGTTGTAGGTTTATGAATGATACTATTATAGTCTATTCATTTTGATCTTGTGAGTTGTTTTGGGTCATAAAACATTGGTGATTGGTAGTGACTTGGAACTTGGAAGAATGTGGTATTCTTATCACACATGGTCTGCAAGAGAGGTAGTTTTTAGGAGTATAATGATCAGATCTGGATGCTTTATCTATAACATAAATTTGGAAGGTGATTGTTGTTTTTTATTTTAATGAATATATATATTTAATGATCTAGATAAATGGGTTTCACTGATTTTTATATAATGTGCTTGAATAATTAATAATAACTTGTGTGTTAACAGTAAGTATATTTTGCCAACTGAAATTAATGTATTAACTCTTCATTTATATTTGTATTTCAGCTTACTTTGGAAAGTGTTTAGGAAAACCATTTTACCATTGATGTCTGTGTAATTATGAGGCATTTATCCAACTAAAAACTAAAATGACATGCCAACTCTATATACATAACCCATAAATAGATATAATTTGCACATATGTAAACTATAAATAGGAATGACTAAAATATTCATATTGACATGAATAAATTAAAAATATTGTAAGTTTTATTTTACTGCCACACATATGCTTGGAGAATGATTCACAGTCGTATATTCATTAAAAGCAACAACTGTCAATTAGTTAATGCTAGGTATTCAGGACTTTAGATGTATCATCTTATTTAATCCTCTCAACTGTGTATTATCTCATGAGGAAACTGAGAGTTCAGAGATATTACATAGTTTACACACAAGGTCACAGCCAATCAACTCTAGTCACAGTTTTTGAAACCACAAACATCTACCATCACATGTTCCACTGATACAATGCAATCTGCTGTTATGTCTTCAAAGTTAGGTTTACATTCTTAAATCATAAGAGTGCACATATGTCTATTTCTGGCTTATAATGTACCAGACTTTATGTGGTTTGTTTGTTTTTAACTTTTTATTATGAAATAATTTCATATTTTAAAAACAGTTGGAAGAATGTGGTATTAACATAGAGAGTTAACACATCTCTTTTACTCAGCCTCCCCTATACAATAATATACAGCTAAAGTACAGTTACCAAATTATAAAAGTCAGAAAATTAACATGGTTGCAATATTGTTAACTAAACTACAGACCTTATGTAAATGTCACCAGTTTTTTCAATAATGCCCTTTTTCTGTTCCAGAATACAATCTTGGATCCTATAGCATGTTTAGTTTTTATGACTCTTTTGTTGTTGCTATTAAGTGTTGTTAAGTCAGTTCCAACTCATAGCCCTCCTGTGTAGAGTTTCTAAGGAGCAGCTAGTAGCTTTGAACCAACCACGTGGTTCGCAGTTCAGTGCTTATCCTATAGCGCCACACAAGGACTCCGTGGTCCCTTACCACCTGTTGCAGTTCCTCAGTCTTTTTTTTTTTTTTTTTCATGATGCTGACACTTTTCATTAGTACTATTTTGTGAGTTTGTCTGTTGCTTTCCCATAACTTGACTGAGGTTATTTATTATCAGAAAGAATACCAGAGAGGTGGTGTTCCGTTCTAAGTATCTAAGAGTACATAATGTCTATGTATCTTATTACAAGTTTTGTCGTTTCTCTACTATAAAGTTGCTCTTTCCTCTGTTTCTTTGGTATGTATTTGGGAGAGATGCTTTGAGATTATTCAAGTATCTTGTTTCTCCTCAAGGTTTTATCCACTATTTTTTTTTTTTTTAAGTGATATTTGATTGTCTTTTTGGTGACAGTTTACACAGCAGTTTAACTTTCCATTCAGAAATGTCTGCATTAATTGTTTACTGACACCTGTTACATTCTTTACAATGAACATTCTCATTATTTCTTTTCTGGTTGTTCTGTTTCCATTCATTTAGTTTCCCTGCCCCCTTACATTTTCATCTTTGTTTTAAAGTAATTGTTATTCTCATATGGATAAATTTATAAAGGACCACACATGTAGTGATATTCATTATTTTCTGAGCCAATTTGTCATTCAGCTACAAAGTGACCTTGGGTTAGTTTTGGCTCAAGGTTTGAAGAATATCTCTGGGCAGTAGTCTTGGAGTGGCCTCCAGTCTAAATCCAATTAATCTGTTGTTTGTTTTGAGTGGTTGTTATTGTTTGTTTTTTAGGACTTTGAGGCTCTATGCCACATTTTTATCTTATTTTATCATGTTCACTCTGTTGTGGTCTTGATCAGAGAATGTTCAGTAGTGGTGGCCAGGCACCATCTTCTTCTGATCTCAGGATACATGAAGCCATGATTTGTCGTATATATATATAGTTTCTTCTTTGAAACTCACTGGATTTTAGAACTGTATAGTATAAAGAACAGTATGGCATAACAATGATTGTTTTGTATATTATTCACAATTTAAAAATGCAATGCCTTCTTACCTATTTGTTTTCTGATTGATGGTCACGATTCCTCCTGGTGTGGCGCTGTGGACTAATGCATCAGACTGCAAAGTTGTTTGAACCGCAAAGTTGGTAGTGCAAGCTCACCAGCCGCTTCTTGGAAACCCTGTACAGGGTCGCTGTGGGTCAGAATCGACTCGACGGCACTTAGCAACAACAATAACAACAGTCCTTCTGGAAGGAGCCCTGGTGGTGCATTAGTTATAGCTCTTGGCTGCTAACTGAACCATAGGCAGTTAGAACCCACTAGTTACTGCATGGGGGAAAACTGTGAATGTATACTTCCAAAAAGGTTTGTTGTAGTTTGGAGTTGATTCTGACTCATAGTGATCCTGTATAGGGTTTCTGAGGAGTGGCTTGTGGGTTTGAACTGCCATCCTTGCAGTTAACACTCCAGTGCTGATACTATAGACCCACATTACAGCTTTGGAAATCCATATGGGTAATTCTATTCTGGCCTGCATGCTTGATATAATTCAGCATTCAGTTGATGCAGTCATTTGTGTTGTTCTTTCTGTTCCTTGTAGAATTTTGTTTGCAGAAGACAAGAGTAAATAATATAAGTAAATGAATAAAACTTGATATCAATAGCATTTAATTAAAAGAGAGAACTTTGCAAAGGTAATTCATGATAAAGTATAAGATATCTTCATTCTAGAGTAACTAAGGTTCTAGTAGATTTGTTAAATTTCTATAAAATGCAGGGAGGGGTAAAGATATGTATAAGATGAGAGTAGCTGATCAAACTTTGGGATCCTCCAACTCTTATTAAGTGCCGTCAAGTCAGTTCCGAGTCAGCGTGACCTTCCAAGGAGTGAGTGGTCGGTTTAAACTGCTGACCTTGGGATTAGCAGTCCTTATCCTGCAGTGCCACAGGACTCCACTATAGCTAGGACATATCTATTACAAGTTGGAAGGAAAAGATTAGAGTCTGTGTAAGAAAACAGGACTTTTCTGTAATTTTTTACAGGTAACATGTGCCTTTACATTTGCTTGCAAGTTACTTCCTGAAGGCATCTGCTATGCTGATACATTTTACATGTTATTATTTGAAAAAAAAGAAATTTTGCATAGCACATTTACAGAAATTCCCCTTGGTATTTACATATAATGGCATACAACCCTGGTGTAGCGCTGTGGGTTAATGTGCCAGACTGCAAAGCTGTTTGAACTGCAAAGTCGGTGGTTCAAGCTCACCAGCTGCTCCTCAGAAACCCTATACAGGGTCGCTTTGGGTCAGAACCAACTTGACAACACTTAACAACAATGAAATGTTAAAAAAATAACAAAGAATTTGTGAAATACCTCGTAATGTGAATGAGCTGAGCGCATTAAATCTATCACAAAAGGACAAATATTGTTTGAGATTACTATTATAAAAGGAGTCTCTGTCATGCTGTAGGATAAGCACTGGACTGCTAACTATAGGGTAAGAAGCTCAAACCCACCAGCGGCTCCTCAGAAACCCTGTACAGGGTCACTGTAAGTCAGAATTGACTCGATGGCACTAAACAAAAACTATTATGAAAAGTCTATCATTATAAAAAGTAAAGGAGAGATTTATACAAAGAAAGAAACATTCTTTGATGATTACCAGATGAGAGGAAAGGGGGCAAAATGGAAAGTCATTAACTAGATGGTAATTATTCATTTGAGTGAAGTTATAACATTGTTATACTATATTGTGCTTTGAAGGCAATATACAATAAGGGAATGATCAACACGATATCCCTAAGGCAAAGGAAGTCACTGAGGTGTTCATCATAAGAGTTACAGACAGCAAAGGCAGATTCTGTTACATACAAAATCCTTCTATATCAGCAATACATAATAATCTATGAGTGAATATAGGCAGACAGGAAAGCTAAATAAGTATGGGTAGACCTACACCCACAACTATATATAGGTTTAACAGAATAGTTCTACATATATATATCTGTATGTGCTATAAATATATGCATGCATATAGTAGAACAAGCAAGGGCAAAGTTATGAAAACTTCTTGGCCATCACCAGACACCTTGTGGAAATGAGTCATTGGGATGGGCTTAGTCTGGACTTTAGGGGACAGGGAAATCAATTGGCATAACAATTCACAAAGACAATTTTCAGCACCGTGTTGTACTGACTCCTTGTTGTTGTTGTTAAGTGCCATCGAGTCAGTTCCAACCCATAGCGACCCTGTACAGGGTTTCCGAGGGTGTAAATCTTCATGGGAGTAGAAAGCCTCATCTTTCTCCCGTGGAAGGGCTGGTAGTTTCGAACCGCTGACCTTAAGGTTCGCAGCCCGATGCCTAACCACACGCTACCAGAGCTCCTTACTGGAGTGTTAAAAGCTAGAAGGCAGTTATCTGAGATACAACTGTTGATCTCTCCCATCTGAAACAAAGCAGAGTGAAAAAAAATCAAAGACTCAAGGAGGCAATTAGTCCAAAGGACCAGTGGACCACATGGACCTCAGTATCCACTAGCTGAGAGCAGAAGAACTAGGTTAATCAACCATTCTAGGCCAAAAGGGCAGCATTTGCCCAGAAAGCAAGAATGAGAAGAAAGGATGAATAGAAGAAAAGAGAATCCAGGGAGGAAGTGGAAAGAGTGCTGTTACATTAAGGAAATTACAGTGGGTATAAAACAACGTGTATAAGATGTTGGATGAAGAACTAATTTACTATGTAAACTTTCCCCAAAACCACAATAAAAGAAATTTAGGAAAAAAAAAAAAAAAAAGAAAAGAAAACTCTGTAACCCTAATAGATCATACTGGGTGAAAACATATATATCTATAATCAAAATAAAACAAATAAAATAGTAAGTGCCTAATGTACATAATAGGACTTTTAAGGAAAATGATTTCGTGTGCATGTTATTAAAAGTTAGTTATTTTCTGTAATACCCACTCAAATGAAAAAATCAGAAGTGGAAAATTGTGCCTTTACTGAAACGAGAAAAATTCCAATTGAATACTAGAAAGTGTAGTTCTACTTTTTCTCACTGCCAAGTTTAAATTTATTTTTAAACAATGGAATACTAAACAGCCTTGCATATTATTGCTTGGGACTTTATTTACATAGAATGTTGTTATGAGTTGCTGTTCAGCCTATTGTGACTCATGGCAGGCAACCCTTGTGTGTAGATTAGAACCTCAGGCTTTTAAAACCGTGATCTCTTAGAAACAGATTGCCTTACCTTATTTTCAAGGTGTCTTTGGGTGGGTTGGGATTATCAGCCTTTTGGTTAGCAGTCCAGTGTGTAGCACCACCCAGGTACTCTGTATTTCTACAGAATAGATTCTCAAAAATAGAATTGCAGGATTTATTGGGTAAAGACTTCTTGTTTTTATGTTCTAGGTTTTTCATACTTTTATCCTGAATTAAATAATATCAACAGATAGAAATATACCTAAACTTCACAGCTTATTATCCTTAAAAAAGTAATGACTCTTGAATCTTATCATATGCTAGGTAATCATCTAAAGTGCTTATCTGTATTATGTCACCGGATTATTTTTGCCATGGAGTACAAAGGCAAATTCAAAACAAAGCAAAACTTCCATTAGTTTGTTAAAGTAATGAGAATACATCTAAGTAGTAGATTTTAGAATTATTTGACACAATGAGGTTTCCAGGTGTAAATTTTTTTTTTTTTTAAAGTATCCATATAGATCAACTTTTTAAAAATTTAGTGAATAGACTTGTTGGTTAATATAGTGGAATATAGAGGAATGTGTTAACCATAGGGTTTGCCATCGGACAGCCGCATGTTTCAAAACTCATTAGGGACTGTTTGATGACCCCAAACCTACCCTTTAAACGTTAGTACTGTGCAGTCATCATTAGCAGCTAGGTCTTCCCCATGATGAATACTGATGAAGAGAAAGATTATCTAAGAATATGATTATACTCTCATCATAGCATTAACATGGTCTATGGAGGTGATTGACAGCAATATGAGGAGATATTTTTAAATTGTATGTGATGGTAAAGCTCACCACAGTGATCCTACTAATATGGCATGCAGCAAACTGAGGTTACTCTTACCATATTGACCTATCTTATAAGAAAGAGCATCTCCATACCATATGGATTCACTCAATAGTTACACACTAATCTTATTATAATTTATAAATACTTTAAAATGAAATTTTAAGATTAAATCAAACTATTTTTCATAGAAAAATGTGTTGTAATTAAGGGAACTGTCAAATTCTGTACAGAAATTCTGCAGAGACCTCTCTTTATGGTTAGATTATTTAAATGTTGAGAGTTTGTTTGAGATGGATCCTAATGTAATTTGTTGGTGATGAGTATCTTTTTGTTTGTTCATCTCTTCCTATACGTTGTATACTCTTTCAGACAACTATGACCTTCATGATTTCCTTGGTTGCTTGTGTGAACATTAAGTAGAGTATCAAAATGGTAATCTATTCTAGATTTTAAAATAATCACATAAAACATTGCAATTAAAGCAATGCAAGATTGCACTATGGTACCTAAGCAAATTAATAAAAATTGCTTCTAAATAATTCTATATTGGTAAATAGATCACACTAAGGCTATTTTGAGATCATAGTTCAAATGCTATTTATTATCAGGCTACATCAGTTAAAGCTGTGAAATATATTTGCTGTTTTGAGAGGACTTCTTTAAATTAGGATTTACCACAATAGATTCTTGCATATTTAAAACCTGCAGTCAAATTGCTGTCTGGGGTTTAGAAAGCAGCAATCCATTCAAATATGATATTTTATTGATGAATTAAGATAATATGGCTTTTAAGTTCCAAGTGTATAGATGATGAAGTTGTGTCAGAAGTATAAAATGTTGCTATGTTAATTTCCCTTAAGTTTATAGCTACTCGTGTTTGTTTGAAATGACCATCAGTTTATTTTGTTTTAATGAAATTCCACATGCTGTTAGAAAAGGATTTGGTATACTTAACAGTAATCTTGTTTCATATTTTTATTTTGATATTTTAAAATAGTATACCTAAAAGGTTTAACATACTTTGAATATGCTTTGTACCTTGGCATAATTCCACTATCTAATAATGAGAATGAACATTTCTTTCCCCTTTCATAGATATGGAGTCTGGAGAACGGTTACCATCTTCAACAGCCTCCTCCTCTACTACACCAACTTCATCTTCTACACCTTCTGTGGCTTCAGCAGTTTCAAAAAGCGGCCTTTCCACTGGAGCTGCTTCACTTAGCTCTACAATCAACCCATGTGGTGAATACACTTTTTACTCTGTTTTAGAATACTACTTTTTAATAATTTGCATTTACAGCATTTTACAGAACCCTGAATAAACTTTTCCTATTACTTCTGTTAACTTGTTGATTAATAGCTAGGTTAAATATCTAGTCTCTCCTTTTTCTGAACTTTATCAGGGAAGAGGAAGCAACGGTTATGCCATGCTTACTAGAAGTTCACTTTGAGAGTTTCATATTATTGTCTTAATTTCCTTGATCATTTTAATTAATCAATGTAAAATCTTTCAAAACAGTTGACCCATGACAGAGTGAAAAAATACACAGGAGTTCTTGGTGGTGAGATTAGATACCAGTTCTTTTAATTAGCTTCTATTCATCCTAACCCACTCTAGGGTTATGAGAGTGGCTGAACACACAACATCTGACACTAGACAGTTGAGACTGACAGCAATTTATTAGTGGGGTATATTCACAGCCCAGGAGAATAGGACACCACTATGCTATACAAGGCCACCCAGAAACAAAGTAAACAAAAAGGCTTTGTAGGATCAAGAAGGTGGGTGTTCCTGGTTCCTGTTGGGGGATATGATTGATTTGTTTAAATAATTCCACCAATTGTTGGGAAACTAAAATCTGCCACTAAAGGGTAAGCGGAAACTGTGCCAGGTCCCTGTAATAAGGAGAGTTGTTTGGTTCAGGGTCTTACCCACAGAACAGAGTAGCGAGGAAAACTTGCTGTTAGACCATTCAAGGCCCTTTGGATTGTACCAGATGTCAAAACAGCACATAATATTGAGCCTTAATTTTGGGCTTTATACCACACCCATACTGTGCACTGTTTGCCCTAAATTTGCAGCCAGTATTTAAAATGACTTTCACTAAGCTCTAGCAGGAGCCCTGGTGTGGTGCTGTGGGTTAATGCGCTGGACTGCAAGGCTGGCCGTTCAAGCTCACCAGCCACTCTTTGAAATTCTACACAGGGTTGCTATGAGTTGGAACCGACTCAATGGCACCTAACAATAGCAACAACAAGCTCGAACTACCCCAGATGTCTATAAATTTTTATAATATCTAAAATAAATTATAATTTATTTAATATGTTGTAAAAATATATGAAATAATATATATAAAAATTTTTTTTCAAGGATATATTTTACCAACTTATACAGTTTATAAGCTGTAGAAATAAATTGTATTTTATTTTACCAGAATTTGACTTATATTTTGTATAATTTAAATGCATAAATATGGATTATTAGTTTACAAAATATTTGTAGAATTTCAAATGCAGCTGATTCTCATTATTCACAGTAGTTAAGTGCTATAAAGTTATCGCCAATCCTGAGTTAACAAATACTGAGTCATTGTTCCTAAGGGAAATACAAGGTTAGATTACTCTGAGCCTCTGGCTGAAACATTTTTTTATCAACCAATTAATGCATAACCTTGTCTTTTTAAGACATAACATTGTTTTATGTTTGTTTTGTTGTTGTTGTTGTTGTGTTAGTTGCCATTGAGTTGACTTTGAGTTAGGTAACGTTATTTATAATAGAATGAAACATTCCTGTGCCATTTTCACAATAATGCTTTGGTTTAAAATATTTAAAATATGTTGTTGATTCATTAACACTGAACTTGTAACCAATGGCACTGGAACTCATCCCTAGCGAAGTTCACCTAGCACATGTATTTCTTGTGTAGGGCACATCATAGCCTTCTTACACTTAAGAACATTGCACAACACTTCAACACCACAATTGGAAATCATTTTAAATGACAAAATCACCAACAAAAAGCACAAAAATTCTGAAAAGCACAGAACTAGATAAACCGTAAAAAAAAAAAAAAAAAAAAGGCTTGTCTTTACCTATAAGACTTCTGCTGGGAAGTGTACATCAGGCAACTCAAAAATTTTGTCTTTCCGTATATATGTAGAAGTGTTACAAGTACTGATTTAAGGGGTATAAATAACGTTCATAAAGTAGGCAAATTCACAAATATGGAATCCACAAATTATTGACTACATATCTGTATGTATGTATTGAATTGTTTGTCTTTTTGTTGCTAAGTTTTAGGAGTTTACAAAGTATGTACTGGGAACTAGACCTTTATCAACTATGTGGTCACCAAATACTTTGTCCTTGTTCTACGGGTTGTCTCTTCACTTTCTTAATAAAGCCCTTTCATGTACAAGTTTGTAATTTCGATGAAGTCTAATTTACCTATTTTGTCTTTTGTTGCTAATGCTTTAGATATCATATCTAGAATCCATTGTCAAAAACTAGCTTTACCTCTGTGTTTCATGGTTTTTGTTCTTATATTTAGTCTCTTGATCCGTTTTCCTATATGGTGTGAAGTATGGGTCCATGTTCATTCTTTTTGCACGTGGAGATACAATTGTCCCAGCACAACTTATTAAAAGAAATACTCTTTCCTCCATCCTGTTACTTTTCATCAGTGTCTTTATATTTAAAGTGAGTTTCTTATAGACAACATATGTTGTTGTTGTTATGTGCTGTGGAGTTGGTTCTGACTCATAGCCTCATAGCGACCTTGTACAGGGTTTCTGAGGCTGTAATCTTTACTGGAGCAGAAAGCCTCATCTTTCTCCCGCAGAACAGCTGGTAGTTTTGAACTGCTGACCTTGTGGCTCGCAGCCCGATTCGTAACCACTACGCTACCAGAGCTCCTTTAGACAAAAAAAAAAAAGAAAAAAAGATCCAACTAGACAACATATAGTTTGATCTTTTTTTCCCTTTGTGCACGCTGATATTTTCTATTTAGACCATTCACATTTAATGTGATTATTGAAATAGTTTGCACTAATATTTGCCATAGTTGTAACTATTTTCTATTTATTGTCTTTTTCTGCCTACACTGGTTTTGACAGGACATTCCATATAATTCTATTTTCTTTCCTCTCTTAGCATATATATTATATGTCATTTACATTTTTGCAGTACTTTCTCTAGAGTTGACAATATACACTGAAAACCAATCTAAATCCACTTTCAAATAATAGTATATCGCTTTACAGGTAGTGTAAATGCTTTGTAAACAGAGTGTTTTCAACTCCTCTCTTTCATCCATCATTCATATCACTGTCATTCATTTCTTCTCTTCACAAGGTATAATCACTCAACACATTGGTACTTTCATTATTTTGAGCCAACTAGTATGCATTGGATTGATTAAGAATACTAGTAAGATTAAAAGAGTTAACTTTATCCTTATTTAGGAGCCCCAGTGGCACAAGAGTAAAAAGCTTGGCTACTGCTAATAGAAAGGTTGGCTCCGCGGGAGACAGACCTGGATATCTGCTCTCTGAAAGGTGACAGCCTAGAAAGCCCTATGGGGCACTTCTGCTCTGTCACGTGGAGTCACTATGAGTTGAAAATTGATTCAAAAACATGTAACTATGATAATATTCCTTAACTCTCTACCTTTCTTTATGTAGATCCAAGTTTCGGACCTATATAATTTTCCTTCTCTCTGAAGAACTTTCAAAATAAAAAAACCTTTCTTGCAAGGCAGATCTACTGGTGACTAATTGCCTCAATTTTTATTTGTCTGAGAAAATCTCTATTTTTCCTTCATATTTGATGGATTATTTCACTGGATACAGAATTCCAGGTTGGTGGTTTTTTTCTTTCAACACTTTAAACATTTCACTCCACTCTCTTCTTACTTTCATGGTTTCTGAAAAGAGGTCTAATATAATTTTATTCCTTGTTCCTACCCCCCCACTCCCACCCCCCACTCAACTTCTGGTTTCTTTTGAGGTGATAGACTTTTTGGTATTGGTCTTGCTTGGTGTTCTCTGAACTTTCTGGATCTGTGTTTTTGGTGTCTTATTATGATGACATCAGCTATTTCTTCTGTCTCTTTATCTTTTTGTTTTCCTTTTAGTATTTCCATCACTCATGTTACACCTTTAGTAATTGTGCCACGGTTCTCGGATACCCTGTGCCATAGTTTTCATTCTCTTCACCCTGCTTCTCAGTACCAAACTCACTGACTCCTTTCTCCACTGTGTCCACTTTACAGAGGCACACAGTCAAGGCATTTCTTCATGTCTGTTACAGTACTTCCAATTTCTCACTTTTCATTTGAATTCTTTCTTAGCTTTCCCTGGTCTCTGCTTGCCTTACCCATCTGTT
Organism: Chrysochloris asiatica; assembly: GCF_000296735.1. Classification (NCBI taxonomy): domain Eukaryota; kingdom Metazoa; phylum Chordata; class Mammalia; order Afrosoricida; family Chrysochloridae; genus Chrysochloris; species Chrysochloris asiatica. Next base: position 3,309,886 of record NW_006408699.1, read on the forward strand.
CTACCTGTTGTCCACCTTTTTCCATTAGAACCCTTAGCCTGTTGATCATATGATGGTAAGTCAAAAAGTATAGCTATAAAACAACAGAAACCTTTATTAGACAAAAATATCAAAATGGAAAACTGTTGTTTCTCAACATATCTTCCATCTAGGTCTATACACTTCTGAAGGCCGTGTTTCCATCTTTCTAATCCTTTCCTGAAGAATTAAGCATTCTTTATTCTATACCAATTCAAAACAGTACTTTTGGTGCACTTGAGCAACTCAAATCATGTTCCTTTTAAACATTCTTTGAAGTTGGGGTACAGAAGGGTAGCCTTTGCTACCTTCAAAGAATAAGCAGGTACATTCTCATAATGGAAGACAATGTCTCAGTCCAACTTTCCTAGCTTCTTTCTTACCAGTTCCATTTTCAGTTTTTAAAACACTCCTTTATACTGTGATAATTCTAGGTCCTTCCTGAAAAATACATATAGATTACTCCTTTAGAATCTCAAAAAAGCAGTCACCATAACCTATTGTGCTGAGCTCCCTGCCTTTAATTTAACTGGCCTAGCTGATTCCCTCAGAAGTCACTGTTTTGATCAGCCCTTTTACTGAAGGCACCCATTTAATGAGACTAAGGCATGTGTGTTACTGAAGGAACTTGTCTGCAGCCAACCACTAATCACAGAGATATACTTAAACATGTTTTGTATGAGGTAAACTCACGTATGAATCAACTACCCTAGCAGCAATACCTTTTGATTTAGTTATTTAAATTTCTTGTCTGGTAATTCCAAAATATCTGGCATATCTGAATCTGATTCTGATACTTGCTCTGTCTCTTCAATCTGTGTTTTTTGTCTTCTAGCATGCATGCCTTGTAATTTTTTGTTGAAAAACATGATATGTCAAGTTAAAGAAACTGTAGTAGATTGGCTTTTGTGTTGTTGTTGTGAAGTGCCATGGGGTTGGTTCCAACTTAGTGACCCTGTATAGGGTTTCCGAGGCTGTAAATCTTTGCAGGGGCAAAAAGCTTCATTTTTTTCCTGCATTGGAGCAGCTGGCAGACTCTTGTGGCTTACAGTCCAGGGCTTATCACAGGAAGCCTTAGTGGTAATTTCATTTTTATCTGACTAGACCTTAGACTTTGTTTACTATTCCCTATAACTGTGTTATACGATGGTACACTGTCTCCTAATATCCGTGTTTTGTCTCTGATGTTGTTTTGGGGTTTCTCTGAGGACTGCTTCCTAAGTAGAGTCTGAGGCTTGCAGTTCTTTAAGCTGTAATCACTTGTTAATATATAGGAGCCCTGTTGTGGTACTGTAGGATAAGCACTGGACTGTTATCCACAGGGTCAGTGGTTTCAAACCCACCAGCCCTTCCTCAGAAATACTATGCAGGGTTGTTATGAGTTGGAACTGACTCAAAGTACTTAACAACAGCATTGATAGACTAGTAAAGTATAATGAGGAGGGAATGGATTCCTATGATTAAGTCTGTCTTTTAGTGCTTCTGTCTTCTAAGTTTTGTCCTACGCAGGTACAATTCAGCTATTTTCTGTCCCCACATAGGTGAGACTACAAGGGTAGGAAGGGCTCGAGTTGGATATTTTTCTTTCCCTTCCCCCAGATTCGTTAGACTCTAGTAAAACTGAAGACTTTTAGGATCAGGTAAAATAATTTCCTTTAAGGCAGACCTATTAGGGAGAAAGATGAGGCTTTCTGCTCCCGTAAAGATTTACAGCCTCGGAAACCCTGTACAGGGTCACTATGAGTCAGATCCGACTCCACGGCACATAACCACCACCACCATCTTAAGAACATTAAAGCTCTGGGCATACTTCACAATGATTATTTTTTCTCTACCCCTGCTAGAAGCACTCAGGAATTATTCTCCAATCTTCGTAGTCAGAATCTGGTGGGTTCCTGAAGGTAAAACTCAGGAAATGTTAGGACCTCTCTGAGACTCTCTGCTCCTCTCCCCAAGTTTTATTTCTCAAACTAGTCTACATTGAGCCTTCAGCTAGTTGTCAGTTATAGTTTAAGGGTTCCTCCCTAAAATGGCTCTGATGTGGGCTTCTGCTCTAAGCTACTGCTCCTGGTAAGGTGTGGTTCTCTGTATCTGCCTGTCTCTCAAGTTTTGGGTATAGCAGCTGCCCTCTGACCTTAATTCTCTGAATGACTTTAATTCTCTAGTTGGTCCAAGCAGAGTTGTTGATTCTGAATTTGTTTAGCTTTTTTCTTATTTTGAGGATGGGAGTGACAACGTCCAAGCTCTTTACATGTCAGATTGGACTCAATTTTGTTTTTTGATACATTGTTGTTGTTAAGTGCTGTCGAGTCAGTGCCAACCCATAGCAACCCCTTTAGGGTTACCAAGGGGTAGCTGGTGAGCTGAACCGTTGATCTTGTGGTTCAAATGACTTTGCAGCTCAACACATTAACCCACAACACCACACCGATAGTTCTTTTGATACACAGAGACAGAACAAAAAAACAGTTTTCATCTTTAAAATGTTAAAACCTCAGTAGTTATTTAATTGTCCCTTTAAGGTCATACTGTTGTTTTAAACAGCGATTTCAATTTGTCTTTCTCTGTCATCTTCAATCATGGTGTATATGTAAGAATTCTTCTGAGTTAGAGAGGATATAAATCAAGCCAGTTTTCACACTTTGAATTATCAAATAATTTCTGTTGAATCAATATCTTTGCAGAGTCTGCAATTTACCTACAGTCAACCTGTTACTATTTCATGGATGGTAGCAAAAGACACCATCAAAGATTTTATTGCATTAGTTTTCTCTGTTTCTCAAATCCCATAGCTGATATGAAAGTGCACAGATTGGTGCTATACTTGCAGTAGGTTTGTGTTACAGCTGAGGAACACTGAGCTTGAAAAATCTACTGCTTTTATAATGTAATGCTTTTATTCTGGAGGGGGATGCTACCTGATCCTTCAAGGTTGTTTGCTGCAAACATAATCTTCAGGAAATAGCCCAAGTAAAGAGCAATCAGAACCTTACTGTCTTGGCATACTCAACATTAGCATGCGGGGACACTCAGAGCCCTGAAGGATTGCTTCTTACAATACACCTTTAGGAGTAATATTTCTGTTACTTGCATAGAAAATAACAATATAATGAAGTTTGATTTGTCTAAAGCTATCTGCATATATATGTTTGTTTTTGTTTTTTGTTTGTTCAGAAGAGTAGCATTTCTTTTCCCTTAAGGAATGATATAGCTTTAAAAATAATGTGACTACTTTCAAAACATAATTGAGGACAGCTTTTAATAAATGCATAAGTAAAGTAAGTGAAAAGAATTAATTAAAATGTTGAAAGATAGTCTACAATATAAAAAGAGATCTTAGTTTTAAAAAGCTACAGATACTGAACAACAACAAAAAATGTAAGTAGCTAGCTATTAAAATAACAAGGAAAACATGGGATATATCCCCAAATTTGGAAGACAGCCACCTGTCCAACTGTCTGTAAGAGATTCATATTTGTTCCCATTCCAAAGAAAGATGATCCACTAGAATGCAAAAATTATTGAACAATGCCATTAAAACCACACACACACACACACACACACAAATCCACCGCCATCAAGTGAATTCCAGTTTATAGTGACCACATAGGGCAGACTAGAACTCCTTAGGGTTTTTGAGACTTTGAGTCTTTACAGAAGCAGACAGCCTCCTCTTTTTCCTAAGGAGCATCCAGTGGGTTTGAACTGCCAAACTTACCATTAGCAGTCCAATACTTAACACACTGTACCACTAGAGCTTATTTTATACACATGTAAAATTTTGATGAAGATCATTAAAAAACAATTGTAGTAGTCGATGGGGAACTGCCAGAAATTCAAGCCAGATTCAAAGACCATGTGGAAGAAGGGGTATCATTGCTGACATCAGGTATATCTTGGCTGAAAATTGTTGTTGTGAAGTGTTGTTGGGTCGGTTCCAACCCGTAGCAACCCTGGATAGGGTTTCCAAGGCGCAACTGGTGAGCTTGAACCACCGACCTTGCAGATCAAACTGACTTTGCAGTCCAGCGCATTAACCCACAGCGCCACACCAGAAGTCCTGGTTGAAAGTAGAGTATACCAAAAAGATGTTTATCTGTGTTTTATGGACTATGCAAAGGCATTTAAATGTGTGGACCATGAAAATTGTGAGGATAACATTGAAAAGAATGGTAATTCTAGAACAATTAATTGTGCTCATGTGGAGCCTCTGCATAGATGAAGATGTGCAGCAGGGTTGTATTTTTTACCATCCTTATTCAGTCCTTATGCTGAGCAAATAATCTGAGAAACTGAACTATGTGAAGAAGAACTCAGCATCAGAATTGGATAAGGCTCATTAATAGCCTGTGATGTACAGATGACACAACTGTGCTTGCTGAAATTGAAGAGGATTTGAAGCACTTACTGATGAGAATCAAAGGCTACGGTCTTCCATATGGATTATACTGTAACGTAAATAAAGCCTAAATCCTCATAATTGGACAAGCAACATAATGATAAAGAGAGAAAAGATTGAAGGTGTCAAGGATTTCATTTTCTTGGACCCACAATCAATGCCATAAAAGCAGCAATCAAATCAAACAACATACTGCGTTGGACAAATCTGCAAAAGACTTCTTTAAAGTATTACAGAGCAAAGATGTCACTTTGATAACTAAGTTGTCTTTGACCCAAGCCTTGATATTTTCAGTAGTCTCACATGCATGGGAAAGTTGGACAATAAATAAAGAAGACCATAGAAGAATTGATGCATTTGAGTTATGGTGTTGGAAAAGAATGCTAGAGGTACCATGGACAGTCAGAAGAACAAACAAATTTGTGTTGGAAGAAGTACAGCCAGAATGCCCCTTAGTAGTCTAGATGGACAAATTTCGTTTCTCATACGTTGGACATATTATCAGGAGGAACCAGTTCCTGGAGAAGAACATCATGCTTGGTAAAGCAGAGGGACAACAAAAAAGAAGGAGACCCCCAATGAAATGGAATGGCATAGTTGCAACAACAATGGGCTCAAGCGTAGCAGCCATTGTGAGGATGGTGCAGGACCAGGTGGTGTTTCATTCTGTTGTACAGAGGGTTACTATGGATTGGAACCAACTTAATGGCACCTAATACAACAACAGCAACATATAAATGCCAAAACTAGACAGCGAAAAAGGAAGATCAAAGAAGGATTGTTATAACGTAGTTATACTGGCAAATAATACTGGATATATCATGTGCTGCCAGAAAAATGAACAAATCAGTCTTGGAAGAAGAGTGCGTCGTAAAAAAGAGGATAGCAAGACTTGATATCATGTACTTTGACCGTGTTATCCAGAGGAGCTGTACTCTGGAGAAAGACATCATACTTCATAAAGAAGAGGATCAGTGAAAAAGAAGACGACTCTCAGTGAGATGGATTGGTGCAGTGGTTGCAACAGTGGGCTCAGACATCCTAACAACTGTGAGGACGGGACATGACGGGGTAGCATCTAGTTCTATTGTACATAGATTCACTATGCATCAACAAACTCAATGGCACCTCACAACCCTACACCAATGAACATTATTATAAATGTATTTCAATCCATATAAGCATACATACCTGAAGATTTTTTCAATTTTACTAATAATACCACTTTACTTTCCCACCAATTGTACATTTGAATTTCTGATGGTTATCATTTTAGGGAGTACTTGGCATTGTCAAAACTTTTAATTTTTTCCCGTAATTGGAAGTAGTATTTCATTGAGGTGTCGTTTTAAGACGATGACTAGGTCTGGCTAAGCCTAGGACTCTGTTCATTAGTAAAGTTATAATTAGGACTAGGATTAGTGTTAGGAGTAAGGGTTGGACTGGGGCTAAGAGTAAGACTTGGTATAGTTTTAGGGTTGCAGTTAGATTTATTTTAATTTTTTTTCTTGTAATCTACTTGGTTTCTTCTTAATTTGAGAGTTCTGTAACTATATTATTCCCTCTTTTTACTTTATGCTTTTGTTGTTGTTGCAAACTGGTTCCCTATTTTCAGAGTTGTAGGTTTGTTTTAAAAAGCTCTGGTAGCGTAGTGGCTACGAGTCAAGCTGCTAACCTCATGATCAGCAGTTCGAAACTACCAGCAGTTCTGCAGGAGAAAGATGAGGCTTTCTGCTCACATACAGATTTACAGCCTTGGAAACTCTATACAGGGTCGCTATAAGTTGGAACTGACTCCATGGCAGATCACCATCATCACCACCGCCACCAAAAGGTTGTGTTTTACTTTGAATACTTTTGTATCTAAGTTGACTCCTTCTATATCTAGAAGTCCTGGTGTGGCGCTGTGGGTTAATGCACTGGACTGCAAAGTGTGTTTGGATCACAAGGTTGGTGGTTCAAGCTAACTTGCCATTCCTCAGAAACCCTACACAGAGTTGCTATGGGTCAGAACTGATTCAACAGCACTTAACAACAACGTCTAGAGTGAGTTCTGGGTGATATTTTCATGCATGTTAATCTCAGGTTGTTGTCTGCTGTTGTTGGTTTTCTATCCAAGGAGCACCCTTTCGAATTGTTACTAGGCTTGATATGGATTTTCACGGATTCTTTTCATTTCTATTTATTTGGAAATGACCTAATTTTGCCATCATATTTGATGGACAGTTTTTCTGGGTATATGACTCTTGTTTGGCATGTTTTTTCATTCAGAGATTTATATATGCCATCCCACTGTTTCCATGCCTGCATGGTTTCTGCTGAGAAATCAGAATTTAGTCTTATTAGCTATCCTTTGTAGGTAACTTCACTGTTTCAAAGCTGTTGTCAGATTCTTTCCTTGTCTTTGGTTTTGAAAAGTTTGACTATGTCTTGGTGATTTTGTTTTGGGATCTGTCATCTTTGAAGTTTGTTCAGTGTCCTTAAAGCAGATCATCTACTCTTTCATGATATCAGGGAAGTTTTCTTCCAACAACTCTTCTGGAATTTCAATCACATGTAAGTTATTCCTCTTGATAGTGTCCCACATAAATCTTAGGTGTTCTTCAGTTTTTTCTGCTCTTTTTTTCTGATTGTTCCTCTCTTGTTGTTGTTAAGTGCTGTTGAGTTGGTTCCAGGTAATAGTGACCTGGTGTGGCACTGTGGGATTATGCACTGGACTATAAGGTCTGTTTGAACTGTAAAGTCGGTGGTTCAAACTTACCAGCCACTTCTTGGAAACCCTCCGTAGAGTCACTGTGAGTTGGAAATGACTCGGAAAGCACTTAACAACAACGATGTAGGGTTTCCCAGCGGTGGCTGGTGAGTTTGAATGGCAGACCTTGTAATTAGCAGTCCAGTGCTTAACCTATGGTGCCATACTAGGAGATGACTTTTGAGAGATTTGTCTTCAAGCTCACTAATTCATCCATTTGTTGATCCAGTTCTACTCCTTTACCCTTTCAATGTATTATCTGTTTGTGAAATATTAATATTAATCTTATGGCTTCATAATTGATGTTTTTGTATGGCTTCCAACTTTTTCATTTATTTTGTCAATTTGTCCTCATAATGTTTTTCTGAATTCTTCTCAAATTTTGTCTATATTTTCCTTGATTTCCTCTTCAGTCTTCTAGATCATTCTCTCAATCCATTGACCATACCTAAATATCATTCTTTTAAATTCCCTATCAAGTAATTCTGATACCATTCTGGCATTATATTTTATGTATAAATATAATGTATTTTCTAACTATTTTGGTCACTTGTTTGAGGCACTTTGTCTTGTTTCTTCATAGAAGCTGAAATTGTCTGTTTTCTCCAAGACATTGTTGTGGGGTTTTATTTATACTTAGTTGATGATTGTATGTTGGTTTGTACTCACCACCTGTCTTCTGATGGATGTAGTAGAGACTGGAAATGTGAACAAAGTTCTCGGTTCACTGTTTGTGTAGCATAGTTCAGGGCAGGTTCACCCACCTCCAGACTTGGGGGTAGTATGTCTGATACCTGACCTCCGGCCAAGCAGAGGCTATGCAGGAGGGGTTTCCATTGGCCAGTGGACAGGTGAGGGTGAGGACTGACCTCATCTCCAGCTACAAGGAGTGCCTGGGAAACAAGTAAGAACTGTACCCCGCTTGCCATTAACCTACAGTCATATCCTATGCCTCCAAGTTCTTTTATTGATAGCTGTCAGCAAAAAACTCAAGTTGTCTGCGCTGCTTCAAGCCAGCTGACAGCTTGTCTGTTTTTCTTCTCTCTTGATTCTTCTATGTATCTTCTTCTTCCAGTTAGCACTCAGTACACCTCCATGTCCTACCCTCTGAAACTCAGGATTCCAGAATTCCCATCTGTTGCTGTTTCACTTGGTCTCCTGTGTCCTTGTTGCAAAGGGTCTGCTTAGCACATCTAGCTCCTCTGCCATCATGTTCAGAAGTCTTGTTTATTATATTAATAAAAATAATACTTCATTTTGCTTTCAGTGAAAATTTACATAGTTTATGTTTCTATTCAACAGTTTCTATACAAGTTGTTCAATAACATTGGTTGCATTCTTTTCAATGCGTGAAAAGGCTCATTATTTCTGTTCTAGTTGTTCTGTTTCCATTTAATTTATTTTGCCTACCCCTTAACATGAGCTCTGATAGCATAGTGATTACGAGTTAGGCTGCCAACAGCAGTTCGAAACTACTAGTAGTTCTACGGGAGAAAGATGAAGCATTCTGCTCCTGTAAAGATTTATAGCTTCAGAAACCCTGTGTAGGGTCACTATGAGTTGGAACTGACTCCATGGTACTTAACAACAACAACAACAACAACCCCTTTACATACTTTTCTTTGTTTTAATGTAATTTTTTACCTTTTGGTCTCCTAGGTGATTTTTTAAAGAAACACAATTTATGGATGATAATCATTTTCTGAGCTAATTTTTTTTTTTTTTTTTTTTTTAGCTATTAAGTAATCTCAGAGATTAATTTTGGTATGAGATTCAACAGGGCATTATTCCTAAATCTTCTAGTCTCAATCAGTCCAGTATGTCTGATGATTTGTTTTCTTTTTTAGGAACGTAGATTCTTTTCCACATTTTTCTTCCTTCCTGTCAGCGTCCACCTATTTTGGTCATGATTAGAATAGTTGGCAATGGACTATACATTGTTTTTGATAAATGGAATTTCCTATTTTAATGTTGTCAGATTTAGCAATGTTTTTATTCATGCTATGCTTTTATGTCTTATTCAAAAAATTCTTCTCTATCTCTATGGTTATGCATGTATTTTTAAGCCTCTCTTCTCACTTGTTACCATGTTGAAAAGTACATGATTAGCTGATATTAGACCAGTTGTGATTGATTGAATTGACATTTTGTTATTGGAACTATCACCAGTTTGACTTGTTGGTTGATATATCAGTCAAAATTCAGCTAGATATAATATAAACCATTGAAGGTATATTAAGCAGTCAGAGATTTAATGTTAGGAACTAGGTACTTATACAACTATTGAAGGGCTGGCCCCTTGCCCCCATGAATGATTTCTGAGCAATATTTAAGTATTGACCTACCAATAGAACTACTTTGGGTTTAATCAGCACACTTCTGTTTCTGCTGACTCCAAGATTATGATGCCTTAATTTCTGTCCAGTGATAAGGAACCACGAGCAAAACTTCTCCAGGGCTGTTATGTGCTGTCTGCTAGAGCTGTACCAGGAAAGAGCACATGGCTGCCAATTGCCCAGCTTAAGTCACTCATTAGTCCTTGCCAGGTACATCTGGTTAGCAGATTCTAAATTACTTCCAGAACTCTGACTACAAGAGACACTAATGTTGCTTTAGCTACCCAGCTTCTACATAACAGGAAGGTACTCCAAGGGAGGTTGGAATGAATGAATGAGGCAGTCTTCTACCTATTGGAGCTTACCTGGCTATAGCCCTTCCCACCACACCTTTATATTGTAATGATCATTTCTGATATTTATGTATGAGCTTTCTTTCAACTTCAACAGTTCTCTTTTTAAAATTTTGAGATAAAATATCTAATAACTTTTATATACTTACAACAAATCTCCCTTGATATGGTATTCTAGTAAAGAAGCTGATACGGCTTTTACTCTTATAGTCAATTGTTATTGTTGTTAAGTGCTGACAAGTTGATTCCAACCTACAGTGAGCCTGTATAGGGTTTCTAAGGAGCAACTGGTGACTTTGAACCACTTGACCTTGCAGTTCAAACTAACCATACAGTCGAGTGCTTATCCTCCAGTGCTACACTAGGACTCCTCACAGTAAATAACACATATCTATTGATTTATTTATATATAGTTATTTTATATCTAAATATAAAAGTTTTTACAAGTATTTCATTTCTTCTATACAGCATTATTAATTTGTCTAATGGTTCATGTCCATCAGTGTAACAGCTCTAGTAGCTCCCACTTAAAAAAACAGCACAATAGCAAACCCTCCTTTCAGCTCATTACCCTCTGACTATTGCCCTATTTTCTGCCTTGCTTCCCAGCCAAACTGCTCTAAAGTCATACCTACATGTGCTTTCCCCTTTTCCTTGTTTCAACCCATACCAAAGAGCTCAGCCAATGTCTCAGCAGAATTTGACATAGTTGATTACACTCTCCTTCAAAATCTTTCCTCTTGGCCCCTGTGACATCCTTAGTTTTGGATTGTGGGTTGTGGTTTTTTTTTTTTTTTTATTCTTTGTTACTTTTGGCTGATCAATGTGCTTTTGTTTTTTAAATGTTTTATTGTGAATTATATGCTAGTTTACATGGGAGAACATTAGTTTTACATTCATCCTATCGCATATCTTTTCATTGCCATGGTTACAATCCCCTCCATGCATAATCAACCAACCAAAGGGTATACCCATCAAGCCTGTCCCCCTCTCCTTCTCTGGTTCTAAAGTCCCCAGCTCCTCCATCCCTCCACGTCACCGTCTCTGCCTCCATCTCTGGTGTCACTGCTTCTCTGGGTAGGATCCCACTCTCCACTCTTCTCCTTTGATGGTCCTAGGGACCTCCGCTCCTAGACTGCAAACTTAATCACTCCCCTCCTTGCTACAAAATGTCTATCTTTACATTTCTAACCCTCACAATCAGTCCTGATAACAATTATTCACTGTTGTATCACAAGAGACCTATCCCCATCTCATTTCATCAGCCTTGCCTACACAGATTGGATACTACTCAGTGGAGAGTCTACCTTCCTCCACGCCCTCTGGATCTAGTTTCCCTCTTGAAAGCTTGTAAGCCAGTCACTTCTTCCCTTTGTAGCCCTCCCACTTTGGGTAGCCAATGTCCAAGTTGCCCATCCCTGTCTATTTGTGTATGGAGGGGGTGGGAGTGATCCTTGCTGTAAAGATTTGTTCCCTCTTTTGAGCTCCTGCATCCATAGGTGTAGGTCAAGGTCATCAAATTGCATCGGATTACTCTTTTTTTCCTCTTCTTTCTTTTTCTAGTTGAGCTCTGATCATCCAGTCATTGAAGCCAGGTCAAGTGGGTATTATCTGCAAGTGTGGGTGTTCTTATGCATACGCCCTCTCTTCTTATCAGCTGGACATTTCACTCTCCACTCTAGTCCTCTGTGGCTATGTCACTGACTCTGGGCCCAAGAGTCCCCAGGTTTTGCCACACTGCTGGCCAACCAGGTCTCCACCCGAGTTGTTCACAGGAGTCTATTGAACATTGTAGGGCTTAGCTCACAGCTTCATTGCTGTTTTCCCCTCACTTCCCCTTATCAGTGATGAACGTGGTCACCAATCAGAGCGTGTATTCCCATTGAGTCTTAGTCTTGGAAGGGGGCCAATGTGCTTTTAAAGATTCTTTTACTCATAAACATTGAATTCCCAGATCATTGTCCTAAAACCTCTTATCTCTTTTTCTCTTTGTTCAAATACAACTTTTATGAAGACTCTGCCCAGACTTTATTTCTGACCTCCTGAACATACATAGATTTACGTAGATGTTTCATGGGCATCAAAACTTAACAAATTTAGCTTATCTAATATCAAATTCTTATTTTCTCTCCCCAACCTATTACTATAATATTGTTCCTTCTTGTACTAAATGGCACCACTATATATTCACTAGGTCAAACCATAAATACAGTGATTTTGCTAGATTTCTTTGTTTTGATTTATTTTTAATTTTCATGTTCAGTTTCTATTGATTCTGTTTTCAAAGTAAATTTGAATCTGTGTTCTTCTTTCTGTCTCCACTACTGCCATCCTACTCTACACTAAAATCTCTCACCTGAAGTAGACTCCTAACTGGCCTCTCCATTTCCATGCTTGCCCTGTTTTAATCAATTCTTCTTATAATAAAAGGAAACTGATTACGTGCTCCACCCTTTAGTTGTTTGGGGTTTTTTAGGTGTCATTTAGGTACAATAAAATTCACCCATTTTAAGTGTACATTTCAAGGAATTCTGACAAATGTTTATGTACTCATGAGCTCCAGGTTGTAAAACATTTTCATCGCCTTGTGTGTGTATCTTTGACACCAGGTTTGAAATTCCATCTCTACTGATGGCAGTCACTGATATGCTTTCTATCACGATTGTTTGGCCTTTTCTAGAATTTAATATGGAATCATACAATATGGATGATTCCTCAAATGTACTCTTTTGTGGCTGGCCTTTTTCACTACGCATAATGCTTCCAAGGTTTACCTATGTTGTATATCAGTGGCTCATTCCTGTATATGAACAGAACTTCAGAAAATTTGTGGGAAATGGAATTAAAAGATAATGGAATTTTTCTGCAAATATTTTTAAGTTCCCTGATTTTATTGAATAGTAAGGAGCCCTGGTGGAATAGTGATTATGCGTTGGGCTGATAACCTCAAGGTCAGCGGTTTGAGTCCACCAGGTGCTCAGTGGGAGAAAGATTAGACTTTATGTTCCCATAAGGATTTACAGCCTTGGAAACCCTATTCAGGGTCGCTATGCGTTGGAATTAACTCAACAGCACACCACCACTACCACTCCATTGTATGGCTGTGCCACAATTTGTTGCTTCTTTTATTTATTCATGGACATTGGGTTGTTTCAGTTTGGAGCAATTATGAACATTCTTGTAACAAGCCTTTGTGTTTACAGATGTTTTTATTTCTCTCGGGTAATACCTGGGAGTGGGCTTGCTAGATAATATAGTAAATGTATGTATTTCATTTTATGAGACTTGGCAGATGTTTTTCCAAAGTGACTGTAAGATTTAGTATCCCTCACCAACAAGGTATGAATGTTTTAGCAGTTCCATGTTCTTACTAATCCTTGGAATTGACAATCTTTTTAATCTGAGCCATTTTAATAGGTATAGAATGGTGACTCTTTGGGTTTAATTTTCATTTCTCTAGAGATTGTTGGTTTCGAGCAGATTTTCCTATGTTTATTTGCCCTTCATATTTTTTTCTTTAATAATATATTTGTTAAAATATTTTATTTATTTCCTGTTAGGGGTTGTTTTATTTCCAGTTTGTGTACTTTTTATTTCTTTTCATTTCTTTTGTAAAATAGCTAGAATCTTTAGTACAAGTGCTAAGTAGAAGTGATAATAAGAAACATCTTTGCCTTTTTTATGATCTTGGGGAAATTAATTCATTCTTTTAACATGTTTTTCTTCACATACTAGTTATATCTTTTTCATAGATTCCTTGTATCAGATTGAGGATATTTCCTCCTATTCCTACTGTGCTGAGAGTTTTTATTGTGAGTTGGTATTGACTTTTATCATATATTTTTTCTAACTCTGTGGAGATTATCATATATTTTTTCATTTTTTTGTTTCCCAATTTGGTAAACTGCATTGATTAATTTTTAACATTAAGCCATCCTACATTTCAAGGAATACGCCCACTTTTCAAATTATATTACCATTTTGAATATTGCGTGATTCATTTTGCAAAAATGTTGCTAAGTAAGTAAGAAATGATGCTGAGATTTTGAAAGAAACGCAAAAAAAGTTTTTGTCTTCTGGTTGCTACCAGGCCATCAGCTTAATGTCAATCCTTTAATAATTAGAGGGAAAAAAAATGTTGCTAAGGAGCTCTGGTAGCGTAGTGGTTACGAATTGGGCTGCAAACCTTAAGGTCAGCGGTTCAAAACTACCAGCCGCTCCGCGGGAGAAAGATGAGGCTTTCTACTCCCGTAAAGATTTACACCCTCGGAAACCCTGTACAGGGTCGCTATGGGTCGGAACTGACTCGACGGCACTTAACAACAACAACAAGGATTTGGGGATCCATATTTGAATCACCAACCTTGTAGTTAGTCACCCAATCCCTAATCCACTCTGCCACCAGAACTTCTTTGGATTTATTTAGGAATATTGATCTGTAGCTTTCTTGTTATTTCTTTGTTGGGAAATAGTTGAGAAGTTTCCCTTGCTCTCTTATTTCCTGAGAAAGTTTTATAAAATTGATATTATTTCATCCCTAAATGTTTGTCAGGGCAGTGGTGGTAGAATTCTCGACTTTCATGTACGAGACCCATGTCTACTTCCGGCTAGGACGCCTCATGCCCTGTCACTCCCCCTGTGTTATTGGAGGCTAGTATATGTCTATGATGCTGAACAGGTTTCAGTGGGGCTTACAGTCTAAGACTGACGAGGAAGAAAGACATGGTGATCTGCTTTCCAAATCAGTGCTGAAAATGCCATGGATTCCCAGCTCTGGTCTGTGACTGATGATGGAGACAGCTCAGATCTACACCGTGTTTCTTCATGCTGTACATGGGTTACTGACTTAGAACTTGTATTCACTTGTAACAGGAGCAGATATTTGATAGAGTATACCAGTGATGTCATTTGGGCCTTGAGCTTTGTCTCTTCGTTTTATTTATTTTTACTTTGTTGGAAGATAAGATACTAAAAATACAACTTTTTAAATACATATTCTGATACCAGATAGATTCAGGTTATCTTTTTCTTATCAAATGAGCTTTGGAAGTTGATGTTTTTCAGTGAATTGCCCATTTTATCTAAGTCATTAAATTCATGAGCATATAATTGTTCTCTTTCATTGTTGATGTTCATAATCTGTGGCTAGAAATTGATCTAGCTTATTGATCTTTTCAAAGAATTAGCTTTTGTTTTCATTGATTTTTCTCAGTTTCCTTTATTCTGTTTCATTGATTTCTGCACTTTATGATTTCCTTCTGTTTATTGTGGCTATGATTTGTTCTTCCTTTCTTCTAGTTTATTAAAGTAGAATGTTGTTGTTTTTGTTGTTAAATGCTATTGAGTTGGTTCCAACTCATAGGGACCCTTTATAGGGTTTCTAAGTACCAGCTGGTGGGGTTGAACTGCCAACCCGGTGGTTCACAGTCCAGTGCTGATCCTATAGCACCACACCAGGAGTCCTAAAGTAGAGGATTAGATGACTTACTTCAGAACTTTCTCCTTTTCTTAAACCAAAAATCTAAGCACTTGTTGCTGTGTCGATTCAGCTCATAGCAGCCCTCTAGGACTGAGTAGAACTGCTACTTAGGATTTTCCAGACTGTCATATTCACGGAGTCCTGGTGTAGCACTGTAGGATAAGCACTTGACTACAACGTCAGTTTGAACCACGAAGTTGATGGTTCAAGCTCACTAGCTACTTCTTGGAAACCCCGTGTAGGGTTGCTATGGGTCAGAACTGACTCAACAACACTTAACAACAATAGCAATATTTATGGGCACAGACTGCCACCTCTTCCTCTCATAGAGTGGCTGGTAAGTTTGAACTGCCAGGCTTTTGATTAGCAGCTAAGTGTTTAACCACTATGTCACCAGAGCTCCTTTCTCCTTTTCTAAAATATGCATTTAATATTACAGATTTTCCTTTACGTACTGCTATAGCTGCAGCCTGGTGTGGTGCTATAGGGTCAGCATTGGACTTCGAACCACAAGGTTGGCAGTTCAAAACCACCAGCTACTCCTCACAAACCCTACTACAGCATCGCTATGAGTTGGAACTAACTCAACAGCACTTATCAACAAGATAGCTGCAGCCCATGCATTTTGAGTTATTGTAGTTTAATTGCCATTCCAGTTAAAATATTTTCTGTTTTCCCCTGTTAATTCTTTCATAGATGCTTCATTTGGTGCTGGTGGTGGTTATGTGCTGTGGAGTCACTTCTGACTCATAGTGACCCTGTATAGAATTTCCAAAGCTCTAAATCTTTACAGGATCAGAAAGCCTCATCTTTCTCCCAAGGAACAGCTGATAGTTTTGAACGGTTGAACTTGAGGTTAGCACCCTGACTCGTAACCACTATGCTACCAGAGTTCCTTATACTTTATTGTTGTTATGTGCCATCGAGTCCATTCCGAACTATAGCGACCCTGTACGTGGTTTCCAAGGCTGTAAATTTTTATGGGAGCAGAAAGCCTCATCTTTCTCCTGTGGAGCCGCTGGTAGCTTCGAGCTGCTGACGTTGAGGTTAGCAGCCAAAATTGTAACCACTACGCTGCCAGAGCTCCTTATACTTTGTTTAGAAGTCAGTAATTTAATATGTAGAATCCTGGTGTGGTGCTGTGGGATAAAGCACTGGACCACAAGGTTGGTTTGAACCACAAGATTGTCGGTTCAAACTCACCAGCCGCTCCTTAGAAACCTTGTACAGGGTGGCTATGAGTTAGAACCAACTAGATGGCACTTACTAACAACAATTTAATATGTAAATCTTTAAATAATGTCCATTTTCATTTGTTTTGGCCATAAAACATGCTTATGTTATCTCTGCTCTGTTCTTTTGACTTTCCACTGCTGCTCTTTTAGCCTTCCCTGCTGCGGGTCTTCCCATGCTTGTGAACGTTGTTGGTCAGCCAAGTATTTAGGCAGATATGAGTGTCTCTTCGCTCTGTAGTTACCTTATTTCTAAGATTACCCCTAATTTCCAGCTACCTTGCCAGTTTTGGTTTCTATGTTCTGACACTTCAGACATGCTACAACTTGAGATGATCATTGGGAAAATCATCAAACTCAACAGCTGAGCTGTATGTATTTTCTATCTTTTAAGAGTATTTCTCTAAATTCTATGGCAGCTCTTCTGTAGTGTTGTTGTTGTTGTATACTGTTGAGTTGGCCCCCACTCATAGTGATCCTGTAAAGTGTTTCTGAGGCTGTAAATCTCTGTGGGAGAAGAATGACTCATCTTTCTCCCACAGAGAGGCTAGTGGGTTCGAACTGCCGACCCTGCAGTTAACCGCTCAATGCGAAACCCACTACACCATCAGAGCTCTCACTTGTAGTACCTCTCCATTAATGTGTACAGCGTGTTTATTAGGTAGAGATTTGGACAATTTATGTTCTCAATGTGGGTCTCATCCATTATGTGGCTTACTCACTCTCGGGGTTTCATTTTAAAATGTCCAGATGTTTTACCAGCCAAGAATTCTGATCTTGATCTTTAGTACCTTTCGTTGATAAACTTGCTTGTTTTCTAACTGCGTTCTGCAGTTGTAGCTGTGAGGTTTATGCAGTGTTGTCAGTCCAGAAAGTCACAAAGTTATTTTTTCAGCTTGAACTAACTTCTTGCTTTCCTCAACTTCTGCATGCTTTTCCAATGTCTTTATTTATTTACTTTTAAATCCCATTTTTATAGTTACTATTTGTGGGTGATTCATGTGACCACTTCACTGTTTACCCTTGCCAGAAGTCATTCCGGCAAAATCCGCTCACTTCCCTTTTAAATAATCTCACTTAAACCTCCCGGGGTATCATCGCATTTCCCAGACAGTAGTAGTTGATTACAGAATGGGCATATGATGCAAGTCAAACTTAATGAAATTCCATCTGGGTTTTTTAAAAATTAGTGGTGGTGAAGAAGCATACCCTTTTGCGTACAAACTTTGGAGGAAGGGCCCATCTGAGGATGGAACTAATAAAGAGGAAGTAGAGCCAAGAGAGGAGAGAGAAATTAGATCCCGGTGAGCCTTCAGTAAAGCTACTTCATCCAAAGTAAGCTTTTGAGTTATGTGAGTCAATAAGTTCTCCTTTCAGTTAACTATTTTGAATTGGATCTTTAGTCCGTCTCAATTTAACTCATACATTTGGCTGTACACCCTCCATGATCTAATCTCTGTGTACTTCTTCAAATTTACCTAGCACTGTTCTCACTTTGGTTCACAGCCTTCTTACTGACCTTTTTTTATTTCTTTGATACAAAACTCTTTCCCAACTAGGGATCTCCAACAAGCTTTCCTGGACCATCTTCAGAAGACTCATGTCTTCTGGGGCTTTGTCTCGGTTAAATATCCTGAGAGACATTAATTAGAGAGGTCTCCTCTGATAATAGTGTCTATGTAATTTCTCCATTATTATCTACTCTTGGACCTAATAATCTTCTCCATAACACTTCTCACAATTCATAATTACACATGGGGTGGTGTTCTATTTATTTGCCTCTTCTCTACTTAAAAGGCAAGGGCCATATCTATTTTTAGTTTTTGTGGGTTGTTTTTTTGTTTTGCTTTGTTTTGTTTTTTAACTAATACCTGTCCCATTTAGTGTTCTTGTTGGTAGGTGCCATCAAGTTGGTTCCAACCCATAGCTATCCCAGTCCATATAAAACAGAAAACCACTCCTGATCCGGTGCCATCCTCATAGACACTACAGTGTTTGAGCCCATTGCTTCAGGCACTGTGTCCATCCTCCTCACTGAAAGCTTCCCTCTTTTTCACGGTCCCTTTACTTTACTTATCATGATGTCCTTCTCCAGGAACTGGTCCCTCCTGTGAACATATCCAAAGTTTGTGAGATGAACAAATCTTGCTAGCATCATTTCTAAGGAGTATTTTAGCAGTACTTTTTCCAACATAAATTGGTATATTCTTCTGGGAGTCCAGTGTCCTGCTTATAAGGCTATCAAAAATACCTTGGCTTGGGTCTAGCCCACCTTAGTCTTCAAAGTGACATCTTTGCTTTTTGACACTTTAAAACTATTTCAATGTACAACACATTATTTGATTTCCTGACTGATGCTTCCATGAACATTGATTGTGAATCCAAGTAAAATAAAATCTTTGACAACATCAATATTTTTTCATTTATCTAGTAATTATTGGCCCAGGTGTGAGGATTTTTGTTTTCTTTATATTGAGGTATAAATCCATGCTGCAGGCTGTAGTCTTTTATCTTCATCAGCAAATGCTTCAAGGCCTCTTCACTTTCAGGAAGTACAGTTTTGTCATCTGCATATCACAGGTTGTTAATTAGCCGCCCTCTAATCTGATACTGCGTTCTCCTTCAGAGAGTCCAGATTTTCAGATTATTTGCTCACAGATTGGATGAGTATGGTGAAAGGATACAATCGTGACACACACCTTTCCTGATTTTAAACCACACAATGTCATACCCATGTTTTAGTCAACCAACTGCCTCTTGGTCTATGTAGAGGTTCCACATGAGTCTTGACTTCCTGTTCTTTGCACTGTTGTTCATAATTTGTTATCATCCACACAGTTTAATGTGTTTGCACGGTCAGTCAGTAAAACAAGGTAAACATATTTCTGGTGTTCTTTTCTCGCAGCCAAGATCCATCTGACAACAGCAATGATATCCAGCATCCTAAGTCTTCTTTTGAATACAGCTTGACTTTCTTCATTGTCATTAGCAAAACTGAACTTGTATGTGATATCAATGATAATAATGTTCAGTATTTTCTACATTTTGATGGCTCACCACCTTTCTTTAGAATGGGCACTAATATGGATCTCTTCCAGTTGGTTGGCCAATTGGGTGGCTTCCAAATTTCTTAGCATATGTGAGTGAGTACATCTCTAGCACTGCTTCAGTTTGTAGCACCTTTCTATTTGTATTCTGTCAATTCCTGGAGCCTTGTTTTCCACCAATAACTTCAGTGCAGCTTGGGCTTTTTACTTCAATACTGTTAGTCCTTTTTTTTTTTTTTTGATACAGTGACTATGTATTCTTCCAGGTGTGGCTCTGTGGGTTAATGTACCAAGACTGCAAAGCCATTTGAACTGCAAGGTTGGTGGTTCAAGCTCACTAGCTGCTCCTCGGAAACCGTATCCAGGGTCGCTATGGGTCAGAAGCGACTCGACGGCACTTAACAACAACAATACACCATTCAATATTTTGTTCACTATTGTTGTTGCTGTTGTTACGTTCCATCGAATCAGTTCTGACTCTTAGCAACCCTGTATAGGATTTCCAGTTCTGACTCATAGCAACCAAGGTAGGTTTGAACCACCAACTTTGAGGTTTACAGTCTAGTGCTTCTTTTACAGTGCAACACCAGAACTCCATTTTGCCGTAGAATTCTTCATTATTGCAACTCAAAGCTTCACTTTTTTTCTTCAGTTCTTTCAGCTTGAGAATGCATTCTTCCCTTTTGGTTTTCTAACTTCAGGTCTTTGCACGTTTTATTATAATACTGTGCTTTTTCTTCTCAAGCTGCCCTTCATAATACTTTGTTCAGTTTATTTACTTCATATTTTATTCCTTCTGTTTTAACTTCTCTACATTATATAGTAAGTTTCAGAGTCTTTTCTGACATCCATTTTGGTTTTTCATTATTTCTTGTCTTTTTAATGACTTTTTTGCTTTATGTTTGATGTAATTAAATAACTTGTCATTAGTGTTAAGTGTGTCAAATCTATTCTTGAGATGGTCTCTAAATGGTTGGTATATAGATTTGTGTAATAATCATATTAACTAGTCTTCCTTGTAGGTGTATGAATATTATCCTATCTCTGGATAATGTCTTCAGGATTGATCTTGAAATTTTTAACAGTGGATGCAGTACCAACCTTCTCAATTTTTCATTCCCAGCAAAGAGACCATATGATTGTCTGGCCAATACTAGTTCATTTCAACTCACTTTGTTGTTGTTGTTAAATGCCATCGAGTCCATTCTGACTCATAACAGTCTTGTGTAGAGTTTCCAAGGAACAGCTGGTGGGTCTGAACTGCCAACCTGTGGTTCACAGCACAGTGCTGATCCCTATAGTGCTATACCAGGAGATATTGATCTTTATGTGTTCCATTTCATTTTTGATAACTTCCAATTTTCCTAATTCCATACTTTGTATATCCCACCTTGATTATTAATGAATGTTTACAGCTCTTTCATTTCAAGTTATGCCACATCAGAAAATAAAGGCCCTATAAGCTTTGATCCATCATCATCATTAAAGTTGGCTCTACTTTGAGGAGGCAGGTCTTCCCCAGTTGTATTTTAAGTGCCTTCCAACTTGAGCAGCTCATCTTCTGGCACTATATCTGATAATGTTCTACTGCTATTTATTAGCATTTCAGTGGACAGTTTATTCACAACTGAATTGCCAGGTCCTTCTCCTTAGTCTATCTTAATCTAGAAGGTCTGCTGAAACCTGTCTACCATGAGTGACCTTGCTTTTATTCGAGGTACCTCTGGCATATCATACAGCATCACAGCAACATGCTAGCCATCATAGTACAACAAACTAACAGAAAATTCATGGTCCTGTTTAGTACCCGACACAAAATATATGCTAAAGAAACAGTTGCTGAGGAAATTAAGAAAAGGCTGAATTTGATGAGTAGAACTTGAAAATTAGATGATGAATTAATTAGCCCTTAGAGTTTTAGATTTTTCTGAACTATACTGTGTTTTGCTCTGATTATGCAAAGTCACTAAATAAGTTTCAGTTGAGGATGTGCATTTTAAGTCATGAGATTGTTGTTGTTGTTATGTGCTGTCAAATTGGTATTGACCCATAGTGACCATATGCACAACAGAACTAAACACTGCCTAGTCCAGAGCCAGCCTCACAATTGTTTCTATGCTTGAGCCCATTGCTGTTGCCACTATGCCCATCCACCTTGTTGATTGGCCTTCCTCTTTTTTGCTGACACTTCACTTTACCAAGCATGATGTCCTTCTCCAGGTCCGTCCTGATAATATGTCCGAAGTATGAGAGATGAAGACTGGCCATCCTGGCTTCTAAGCAGCATTCTAGATGTACTTCTTCCAGTACAGATTTGTTTGACCATAGAAGAATTGATGCATTGGCTCTATGGTGTTGGAAGAGAGTATTAATAGTACCATGGGCCACCAAAAGAACGAATAAATTTGTGTTGGAAGAAGTCACAGGATAAGAAATCTTAAAAAGGTAGTAGGGCTATCAGTTGGCCTTATTGAAGAGGAAATTACAAAAAAACAACAACAAAAGCACCTGAATATCTGAAATTATAATTTGATTTGGAATTCTTATTGTAAAGAAAACCAGGCTTAGTTTACATTCAGTCGAGACTAGGCAAGGGAATTAGACAATCCTCCTCTTAAAATAGAAATTGTGAGTAAAGCCAAAATTACATTTCAATATCTTGAGTATCGCTTTATAGTATAAGTTGTCCAACATAGTGAAATAAGCCAAACCATGATTCTTACTCATGGTAATCATAATCAAAGTCAGAGTATGACTTTGCTCCATAGGGTTTTCAATGACAGAATTCTTAAAAAGTAGCTTGCCAGGCCTTTACTCTGTGGTCCCTCTGGATGGACTGAAACATCCAGCCTTTGGGTTAGCTGCCAAGCACATTAACCATTCATAGCACTCAGGGACTTCTTCAAAATAGTAGTTACCCATAAATCCTAAATAAAAGTATTTATTTTACAGTAATTTTGATGATGTTCACTTTAATTATAACATGCAATTATTTTGACTGCTAATTGTAATATGACCCTTATTTGGGTACTTTACGATTTTTAATACAGTTTTTAATGCGTTGCCACACTTTGCAGGTTGTCTATTAAAGATTGATTTTGCAATCTGTGCTGTTATACTTAAAGTTTTAAATAACCACAAACAAAAGTATGAAGGCACTGCAACAAGTTTGTGTAGTATTGAAAGATTAAAGACATTTAGTACCCCCAAAAAGCAATATTGTTGTTGTTGTTAAGTACCGTGGAGTCAGTTCTGACTCATAGTGACGCTGCACAGGGTTTCCGAGGCTGTAAATCTTTACAGGAGCAGAACACCTCATCTTTCTCCCACAGGACCGCTAGTATCAAACTGCTGACCTTGAGGTTGGCAGCCCAACTCGTAACCACTATGCTACCCTGATGTGGTGCTGTGGGTTAATGTGCCAGACTTCGAAGCCATTTGAACTCCATGGTTGGCAGTTCAAGCTCATCCGCTGCTCCTTGGAAACCCTGTACAGGGCCGCTATGGGTTGGAACTGACTTGATAGCACTTAACAACAACAACAACAACAACAAGCGATATATATGAAGTTTTACACAGTAAACAATGATTTTGATTTTGTAAATGATTGGATTCTTTAGCATACTTCTGCCTTATAATTGTTTTGTTTAAACTTACTGTCTGGACTTTTACTGATTGCTGGGAGATTTTGTTCAGTGACAGTTTAATTTCAAACCATTAGTTTTGTTCTTAGAAAGACAAAAACTTATTGCATTTGGCATGAAGTTCATTACTGTGAATGAAAGCAGTCATAGTTGCCATGCCTTGTCACTGAGACACTGACCTTTTGCCTATTGCTGTTAGCCACTTATATATGCCTTGGCTAGTAGCATTTTAAAAACTCTGCCATAAAATATTTAACTTATAATGTTAATCAGAATCTTAGACACTGAAGATGTACATTAACTATCATTATTACTTATCAGTTAAAATAGAAACTAAAATACAAGTTACATCCATAATATTTGAGCTATGTTTTATTAATATTTGTTATAAAGGAATAATTATAATCTAAAAGTATTATCACTTTGTGATATAAATTATCTACTTGGAGATAAATTTATTCTTTGAGCAAAATTTAAGGATTTTAATATTGTTAAGGAATCCTGGAGCGACACTGTGACTTAATGTGCTGAACTGCAAAGTCAATTTGAACTGGAAGGTCGGTGGTTCAAGCTCACTGGCTGTTCCTTGGAAACCCTATACAGGGTCACTATGGGCCAGAACGGACTCACTGCTACCTAACAACAGCAACAATAATCTTGATAAGTTTTTATTTGGGATCATCTGCTGATATTAAGTATATGCAGGTAGTATAATTGTACTTTCTAAAAGTGGCGTGTTCTAATTTCCCAATAGCTTTGCTGTATGTATCTGTCTCATAGAACCTACTTGATTTGTTGTGTATTTTGTTTCATGTAAGAAAAAAAAAAAGATTTTGACTGTTATTGATAGAGAAGGTACTATTTTAATTATAGCGATATGGTTCACTGGGCTATCAGCTATCTGTAATAAAAGAAAAGAAAAATCCTGCTGTGAGCAATAGCTTCATTCAGACAGTTGGAAAGGGCTAAGCAGTGTCCTAGCAATGGAACTGAGTGTAGAACCAAAACATCACCACCTAACAACAACAACAACAACAATGTCTCCTAGTTATTCTAGCTTTTTAAAAGAAGAGAAAAAGAAATGGAAACTACCGTTTTGGAATTACCCACGTTGTTGTTGTTAAGTGCTTCAAGTCAGTTCTAACTCATAGAACCCTGTACAGGGTTTCCAAGGAGTAGATGGTAGTTTGAATCACTGACCTTGTGGTTCAAACTGACCTCAGGGTCCAGTGTTTTATCCCACAGCATCACACTAGGACTCCACAATAGGTATTATGAAATTGTGCCTCTGACAACTGATGATAATTTGCTTCATGCAATGTTTTACAGAGATTAAATGATTGGATACCACTTTTCTTTATAACCTCATAACCTAGTTGTTATTGTTGTTAAGTGCCATCGAGTTGGTTCTGACTCATAGCAACCCTGTATAGGGTTTCCAAGGCTGTAAATCTTTGCAGGAGTAGAAAGCCTCATCTTTTTGCTAACGAACAGCAGGGGTAGGCTCCAACCACTGTACCTTGTGATTTGCAGTCCAGTGCTTATAGCTATGGAGTCACTGCATTCTCCTTAACAAGTAGTAAATTTATTTATTTAACAACCACTTACTGTATATCTACTATGTATCAGGGAGTGTAGTGGCTCTGTAAAATAAGTACTGCACTAAAAAGCACAAGGTTGGTGGTTTGAGCCCACCAGTCACTCCAGGGGAGAAAAATGAGACTTTCTACTCCTGCAAAGATTTAAAAAACCTCGGAACCAACTCAATGGCACTTAGCAATAACAACAACTATGTATCAAATACAGTTCTAGATACTGAGTCTTGTATATGACAGTATCAACTATTAACATTGAAATGTTAGCTAACTTTTATCTGTTATACTATTAATATTGTGGTATTTAAATTATGTTCTATTTAAATTTTGTATTATTCCAATTAAATTCAAAACAGTAGTTACATAAGGTCAGTGATTATTCCTGATTCATCTTTTTAAGCCTGTTATTAAATGTAGGACTCGACATGTAATATGTTCAGGAAATATTTAAATTACTGAAATTATTCAGTAAATAACAGAAAATAATTCTGAGAATTGTTTGTTTTATAATTTTTATTCTTACTTGTTTTAGTTCAGATAATTTGACATTGGGTAAAATGTCTGGCAATAATCTGCTCTTTCATTTTTAACTAAAATAATTGTCGGAAGCCACCAGTTTTATCAACACAAGCCTGAGATTATTTGATAAGAAATAGAATCATCAAGGTTTTAGAAACTAGAGCAGAGATGGATTAAGGTCACATGAACTTTGAAAAGTTAAATATGGTCACAGATGAAAGGTTGGCAGTTTGAACCCACTCCGAGTCTCTTTGGAAGACAGTCCTAGTGATATGCTTCTGAAACGTCGCAGCCATGAAAACCCTCTGGAGCCCAGCTCTGCTCTGCAACATGGGGGACCATGAATTGGAATCCACTCAAAGGCAGCTAGCAGCAACAACCTGTTCCCAACTACATCTCATTCTAGTTCTGGGCGATTCCTACATGGTTTTACTATCTGTGTTTTTATACAGATGGTAGAAAAACGGTCCTAAAATCACATATAGTTTTATAGAATCTTTTAATGAGAAAGAGGTATTTTTTCAATCTGGTTTTTTTTTTTTTTTTTTTTAAACATCACTGTGTTTTAGATTGCTGCTATTGAGGCAAAATATAGTAAGAGTACTGTTAGATTATTGCCTTGCTATAGTAGCTCTGGTAGCGTAATGATTACGAGTCAGGCTGCTAACTTCAAGGACAGCAGTTCGAAACTACCAGCTGTTCTGCAAGAGAAAGATGAGGCTTTGTGCTCCCATAAAGATTTACAGCCTCAGAAACCCTGTACAGGGTCGCTATGAGTCGGAACCAACTCCACGGCACATGACAACAACAACATAGTGTCTTTTTTCATAGATAGAGGAGAAAGTCTGTATTGTGAATAACATTATAATGTTGTAGGCTTCTTTTGGAGTTCTGGTGTGGTGCTGTAGAATAAACACTGAGCCACACAATTGGTTTGAACCGGGAGATCGGTAATACAAACCCACCAGACATTCTTCAGAAATCTTAAGTGCAGGGTCACTGTAAGTCAGAACCAACTTGATGGCACGTAACAATAGTCATCTTTAGCAAATAAATGCAAAGCTAGATCTTTTCTTGGTGGTGGTGGTAATGTACCGTGGAGTCGGTTCTGACTCAGAGCGACCTTGTACAGGGTTTCTGAGGATGTGAAGCTTTACGGAAGCAGAAAGCCGCATCGTTCTCCCACGGAACAGCTGGTAGTTTCAAACTGCTGACCCTGAGATTAGCAGCCCGATTCATAACCATTACACTACCAGAGCTAGCAAGAAATAGGCCCTATAGATTTTATTGTAGTTAGGTGCTTCCTATGTTTTACTTCTTTCATTGTTCTTTGGAAGTGTTAATGATTGTTTTTTTTTCAATTTTGCTTTCTGTGTAGAGTTCTTTTTGTTTATGAACTTTCTTTTGTTGCTGCTTTAGTGTTTACTAAGATGATATGATTTTTGTTTTTTATTTTGCTTGTTGTTGTTGTTACGTGCCATTGAGTCAGTTCCAACCCATAGCGACCCTGTCTCGGGTTTCCGAGAAGCAGCTGGTGAGCTTGAACTGCTGACCTTGCAGTTCAAATGGCTTTGCAGTCTGGCGCATTAACCCACAGCACCACATCAGGACTCATTTTGGATAGGATTCATTAATTTTCTGTAAGATTACCCCTGTAATTTAATATTATTTTCCCAAGTTTACAACAATATTGTATCTTGGTATCTTGACTTCCTCTCTATTTGGAATTTCTATAACAGTATCCTTTATTCCTCTTTTTGCTTTGTAGTTATCAGCATTATTTATGAATTGACATCTCTGGTTCCCTATTTTCAGTCTTATAGATTTGTTTTATTTTTGATACTTCTGTATTTAGGCTGGTTTTCAGGTGATGTCTTAATCTACAGTTGTTGGTTCTCTGTCCAAAGGACTCTTTTATGAAGTTAGTCTGGTTTATACAAATTCCTTTAATTTCTGTTTGTCTGGAAGTGTCTAAATTTTGCCATCATACTTGAGGGGCAGTTTTGCTGAATATAAAATTCTTGGTTGGCAATTTTTTCCTTTCAGGGTTTTAGATGTTGTTGTTGTTGTCAGATGCCATCGAGTCGGAACCAACTCCTAGCAACCCCATGCACAGCAGAACGAAACAATGTCCAATCCTGGGCCAACCCCACTACCGCTGCCACACTTGATGCCATCAATGATGCCACCGGGCTGATCCATCTCGTTGGGGGTCTTCCTCTTTTTCTCTGACCGTCCACCTTACCCAGCATGACATCCTTCTCCAGCGACTGTTCTCTCTGGACAGTGTGTCCAAAGTAGGAGAGACGAAGCCATCTTGGCCTCCAAGGAACACTCTGGTTGCACTTCTTCCAAAACAGATCTATTGGTTCTTTTGGCAGTCCACGGCACTTTCAGTATTTTCCTCCAACACCACAACTCAAAGGCATCAATTCTTCTATGATCTTCCTTATTCACTGTCCAGCTTTCACATCCATATGAGGTTATTGAAAACACCATGGCTTGGGTCAGGCGCACCTTAGTCCTCAAGCTGACATCTCTGCTCTTCAATACTTTAAAAAGTTCCTGTGCAGCAGATTTGTCCAATGCAATACGTCGTCTGATCTCTTGACTGCTGCTTCCGCGAGTGTTGACAGTTGATCCAAGAAGAATGAAGTCCTTGACAACTTCAATCTCTTCTCCATTGATAAGAATGCTGTTTATTGGTCCAGTGGTGAGGATTTTGTTTTCGTAACATTGAGATGTAATCCATATCGAAGGCTGTGCTCTATGATCTTCATAAGTATATGTTTCAAGTCCTCTTCATTTTCAGCAAGTAAGGTTGTATCATCAGCATATCGCAGGTTGTTAATGAGTCTTCCACCAATCCTGATGCCCATTTTTCTTCTTAGAACCCAGCTTCTCGTAGGGTTTTAGATGAGGGGGCTTCAAAAAGTTCTTGGGAAAATTCCACTGCCTCTTTATTCCATTTTCCATGAACTTTTGAAGCCCCCTTGTATATGTCATTCCATTGCCTTTTACCTACGTGGTTTCTGCCAAGAAATGATAGCTTAGTTATAATTAGTTATATTGGCTTTTCTTCATAAGTAACAATTTTTTTCCAGAACTGTTTACAAAATTCTCTTTGTCTTTGCTTTTGAAAAGTGCAAAAATGGTGTGAGGGCCATATATCTGGCTTTCTCCTATTTCACTAGGGTGAAGGTGAACCAAATTCAAAATCAGTCCAACACTGATTCCTATGATATGAAGGTCAGACATGCCTCTATGTTCCAAACTTCTTTTAATCTATCCTGACACCAACATCTCTCCCATAACTTCCTACTTCTCTGTTGAGTTTGATGATTCTATGCGCTGGCCACACAGAACTCAGACTACACTCATGACTATGGGGTTTATTAGGGAACTGGACAAGGCACAATTCAGTATCATAAACATCTCAGGATACAGCCATTCTGCAGTCATGAGCACCTCTTCTCAGCCTGAAGCACACCTCACTCTTGTCCTCAGCCTCTCAGTCACACTGCCCCTTGGCCTCTTCCCTGCTCAGGCAAGTGTTATAAGTTCCTTTCGAGTTGCTGATGAATGTCGAAGGTCACTCACTTTTCCAAAACAATCTCCGCCAAAAGGCACTCAGCTTTAATTGGTCCATGGACGAGAAAGCCCACTGTTTTCTCTCTGTGTGCTGCTGCCTCTCCCACCATTATTTTTGCGTGCAGGATTTCATGCTCTTCTTGTGGTTCTTATTTCTAGTTGGTCCTAGGACCGTCTGTTCCTGCTTCTGAGATAGCTCCTTTTAAATGTAGCAGAATGGCAAAACTAACCAATTCCTGCATTTGAGTCCCATACATACAATTTGCATGGTCCCACTCAATCATTTGGTAGGTGTTGCAAAGATTATGATAGAAGAGCCATAATTCATGTTATCACAGAAGTTTGCTTATGATATGTCTTACAGATTTTCTTTTGGAGTTTATCCTATTAGACCTTTGTTTAGTTTCCTTCTCATCTTTCATGTTATAAGGGAATTTTCTTCCCATTCTGGAATTGTAGTCACACATAATTTATTCCTCTTGATAGTGTCCCACATAATTCTTAGATTTCCTTCCATTTTTAATTTATCGTTTTTTCAGAGTTTTTTTTTTTTTTTACAAATTAAGAGATTTTCTTCAATCTCACTTATTCTTCCACCAATTTAATTCAGTTCCTTTGTTCTTTGCGTCATCTGTTTCTGAAATTTTGCTATTAATCTTCTGGATTTCTTTGTGCTGTTTTCACATAGTATCTAATTTGACATTTATTTAGTTGATTTCTTCTTGTATTGTTTTTTTTAATTCTACAGTTTTGTCACTGTCTTCCTTGAGTTTGTCTGTGGTTTTCTTGAGCTTTAAATCCATTGAAAGCACCTAAATAAGATTATTATAAGTTCCTCATATGCTATTCCAATAGCATTTCTTCCTCCAGGAGATACACTGGCCCTGTATTTTGATCACTTATTTGAGCCATCTTGTCCTATTCTTTCGTGTGTTTTGAAGTTGTGTTTTGTCTCTGAGACACTGTAGTGTTACTGCATTAATTGGAAAGTGTATATTTGTTTTCTTCCCCCTGGTTTTTTGTTTTAATGTATCTGGGCATTAGGGCAGGCCTGTTAACTCTAGTTGCTAGTTTGACAGCACTGGGGTACTCATCACTTGTCTGCAGGTAGATTTGGTAGTGGGTGGGAGTGTGGGCATGAGGCCATGTGGAAAAGCTAAGGCCAGGTTGGGCTGGTGTCTGACATCAATCCAGTGATGCTTCAGCAGGTGGTGGCACCCACCCGGTAGGTGAGGTGACAGGAGGTGACAGGTGTGCTAGGTGTGGTTTCTGTGTCTGGACTGCTGGGGGAAGATTTAAAAAAAAAAAAAAGCAGTATGTTGGGGTGGGGATGAAAAAGAAACGCAAGAGGGAGATTGGAAACCTAAGTAGAAAAGAAAAGATAAAGGAAAGAGAAAAGGAAAAAAAATTACAAGTGCAACTCAGACTTAGCACAAACACCAGCGAGCGAGCACGGCTGTGATGGACATGTGCTTGCTCCATGGGAGTCAGGATTGGGCACTATTGTACTCGGAATGGATAGGGTGGGGCTCCAGCCCAAATGGAACAAAAAAAGTGGGGTGGAAAGGAAGAAAATAAAAGAAAGAAATGAGAGGCTGCAGGAAAAAAAAAAAGAACTGGCATGAGTGTTAGCTGCCAAACATACTGCAGTGAAAATATGGAACTCACTCCCAGGGAGCACTTCTGTCCTCGGAGGGGAGGGTGTATCAGTGAGAAGAGGAGCAGGCGTCTACTCCAGGGGATCAACAATAGTAACAACAACAAAGCAGGAAGAGGAAAAGAGAAAAACAAGGGGTGGACAACTGAGAAGGAATAAAGAAGGATAAAAACAGGTGAAGGGACTAAAAAGGGGCATAGTACTGGGGAAATTGCTAGCTGCTACGCATGCCTGTGGGGGGCGGCCAGTGCGCACTCCAGGGGAGCATGCACCTCCATGTTTTAGAACTTTAACCAGGGATTTTAGAAGAAACAGTAAGAAAATGTAGCAAGGTGGCCTTGATTTAAACCACCAGGCTTAGATTTAGCTGTATCTGCATGCAGGTCCATATTTTTTTTTTTTCTTCCATTTGGCTCTGGTGAATAATGTTCATTATTTTGTTGAAAGTTTATACTTAGTTGCTTTTTAATTCTGTTTACAGTTAAAAATGTGTTTGTTACTGAATGTTGTATGGTTGGTTTTAATTGTTACTGCAAGAGTGATAACTTTAGTTATTGCTCCTATTTTCTGTTCATGAGGCTCATTTGTTAATTGTATTTCAATAATAAAATTCATGTTTTAACTATGCATCCAGCAGCATCATTTCTTGTTGTTATTGTTAAGTGCATTTGAGTTAGTTCCGACTCATAGTTACCCTGTATAGGGTTTCCGAGAAGTGGCTGGTGGATTTTAAAGGCCAGCCTTGTGATTAACAGCCCTTATCCTACAGCTCTGGTAGCGTAGTGGTTACGACTCGGGCTGTGAACCGCAAGGTCAGCAGTTTGAAACTACCAGCTGCTCCGCGAGAGAAAGATGAGGCTTTCGACTCCCGTAAAGATTTACACCCTCGGAAACCCTGTGCAGGGTCGCTATGAGTCGGTTCCGACTCCACAGCACATAACAACAACAACAACAATCCTACAGCACCACACCAGGACTGCTAATTTATTGTTAGAGAAGTATTGTTCCCAGTTTTCAACCCTTTATAAATCAATCTGTTTTCAGTACTTACAATATTTTGTGTATTTTTGGTAGTCAATTTTTTGTTTTGTTTTGTAGTAAACCACTGCTGTTGTGGCGCTGTGGGATAAGCACTGGGTTGGTGGTTCAAACCCACTAGTTGCTCCTTGGAAACCCTATACAGGATCGATATACATCAGAACTGACTTGATGGCATTTAACAACAACCATGGATATAGTTGATGGGTATAATTTATACTTGTCAGTTATACTTTTTAATTATTTTTACAGTTAAAAAATGTTTTTTGTTACTGAATTTTGTATTATTTTACAAATTAATAATAATTAATTTGTAAAATATAGTTGATGAGTAACTTAAAAATCTCCAGAACTAAAATATTCAATTCAACTTGGTTGTCAGGAAAATGACATAGGAGGAAATATAACTGTTCATACTATGTGTATAAATACACACTTGATTAAACAAATTTTAGTCAGAATGTTGAGTTGATTGGTGGGAACTGAGTGTTTTTACGTAATCACAAATGCAAATAAATATTGATTCTTAGGAATCCTGGTGTGGCGCTGTGGACTAATGTGTCAGACTGCAAAGTCCTTTGAACTGCAAGGTTGGTGGTTCAAGCTCACCAGCTTCTCCTTGCAAACCCTATACAGGGTTATTGTGGGTCGGAATGGACTCGATGGCACTTCACAACAACTTAAGTGTCATGCTAAATTTTTAAAAGCAACTAGCTAAATGTTAGAGAATTTACCAAAAATTACATAAACACAAACTTTGTAGTGTCAAAGACAGTGATATTTGAGTAACCATCTTTGCCCAATTTTATTTTGACTCAACTTCCTGGAGGCAATCGAGTATTCTGATGACACAAAAGTGCCAAATTTACCACTTTTTGCGTAGGCTTTGATGAGTAAAAACAAAGATTGACTGACAAAGAAAAGATAGCTAAATGTGTGTTCCTTCCTTGTCCTTTTCCCTCATCGTTTCTTTGTGGACCTTCCATGTAAAGACAACCTGAGAATCTCTGAGAGATGGAGTTATTGCTTTGTTGTAGTGGGTGCATTACCCTCAATAAAAGCCTTTACCTTACAGGGTGATATAGGACATACTTGATGGAGGGCATTTCAGTAAAGACTGTAGGGCTTTTATGAGTCTCTGAGAGTACACGTTGATGTTTTTGAGGACTGCCTTTTGATTTTCAGTATACAGCCGAAGAGGTGAAATTTGGGTGATAATTAAATTAGAAAAACCCTTTGCCGTCATGTTGATTCTGACTTATAGTAACCGTGTGGGACAGAGTAGAATTGCCCTGTAGAGTTTCCAAGGAGATAATCTTTATGGAAACAGACTGCTACCGTTCTCCCCTTGAGCTGTTGGTGGGTTTGAACTGCCCACATTTCAGCAGCCATGCATTTTCACTACTGCAGCACCCCGGCTTCTTGTTGGGTAACTAAATGATAAAAACAAGTGTGCTTATTATATATATATATTATATATTAATGTTTTATTGTGAATTATGTGATAGTTGACATAGGAAAACATTAGTTTTACATTCTCAACCACCCAAAGGGTATACATTACAAGCCTGCCCCCCCACCCCACCCCACCCCCGCACCCCCGGTCATCAGCACACAGCCCCTCTCCTTCTCTGTGTCTAAAGTCCCCAGCCACTCCATTCCACTCCATTTCTCCACGTCATCGTCTCTGCCTCCATCTCTGGCATCACCACTTCTCTGGGTAGGGTCTTGCTCTCTGCTCTTCTCCCTTGATGGTCCCAGAGACCTCCGCTCCTAGACTGAAAAGTTAATCACTCCCCTCCTTGCTACAAAACGTCTACCTTTACATTTCCAACCCTCACAATCAATCCTGATAATAATTATTCACTTAATTGTATCACAAGAGACCCATCCGCTATACTTATATTTTTTAATTTCCTTCTAATATAAACTATATTGAAACTAAATTGCAGTGTGTTGTTGTTGTTAAGTGCCATCAAGTAGGTTCCGACCCATAGCAACCCTGCATAAGGTTTCCAAGGAGCAGCTGGTGAGCTTAAACTGACAATCTTGCAGATCAAATGGCTTTGCAGTCTGACACATTAGCCCATACTGCCACACCAGGACTCCAAATTGCAGGAGAAAATAAGGAAGGCTTATTCTGGTTTTAACACAGAGCACAACATTTTTCGCATACTGACTTTTTCAGATATTTTATTTCATTCTCATGAGCTTTTTGCTGATACCCTTCCTCTGGAATTGGGGTTTGATAGTTTGTATTTATAGTTATCATGACAAGTAACCTTAATTACTTCATAAAAGAAAAGAGAAGATTTCCAAGTATATATATAAAAAAAAAAATCTTCTGCCAACTCTTTAGAAAGTGTTTTTAAAAGAATGTTGTGTTCCTTATGATAGCAGTTCAACCTGGGACTGCCTCTCTTGGTCCTGCCTTCTCTTTTGGGTAAACGTGGCAGTTGGGTAAAAAGTGCTCTTTTCTATTGAATATGGTCTTTTTTTATCAAAGTTAAATGGTTTGTACATTGATAATCACACATGAATACATGCAGAAATGTAACTTTATTCCTTAAATCTTTGCTATTCTGTACATTGTTTTATGAAGTTAAAAAATAATCACTTTGTGTATTAACTCTTCTCACCTAAGGGGTAGTGGATTGAGAGCGGAGGTGGTAGTTCATCATACCAGTTCTGGGAACTCTGCATAGAGTGACTTGAAGTCCTGTTTCATTGGTTTTTGACCCTTGATTAATAAGTTTTTATTTTCCTTGTTAATTAAAAAAGATAATGTTCTAATGTTTGTGTATTAGCAGGAAATGTGTCTCACTTCTTTAGATCAAACTGTTTTAATTCATGAGAATTATTTACATAAAATATCGATTCCCACATTTTAAATTCCAAGTGGATATGATTATGCCATTTATTTTAATTAGTAGTTTTTAGAGTACTTTCATGTTTCTAGAAACATGTTATTCTGTAGGGTTGATAGATGGGAAATTATTATAAATTTTAACTATGAATGCTGAAGTCAGATAAATCTCATCTGTTTTTTTAGTAGAAATTTAAGTGTGTTTTTTTCCCTCCCAGGACATTTATTCAGAGCAGCTGGGGATCAACCGTTTAACCTGTCCACAGTGTCGAGTGCCTTCCCAATGGTCAGCCACCCAGTCTTTGGTCTACATTCAGCCAGCTCAGGGCATTCAGAATTTGGTGGTTTGGGGACACTTGGTACACCCACAGCCTTAGCCGCACATCCCCAACTAGCATCTTTTCCAGGTAAACATCTGTTACAAACAGTGTTCAAGGAAAGGAGGAAAGCTTGAAAATGCTCAGGCAAAGTTTGCTTTTAAATGGAAAAAAATGCCTGTTGTATTAAAATTTTGGTGCATGAATTGACTCCATCCTATTTGTCATGTGCAAAACCAAAATAGTACAAAGCACACTGTGTGTGTTAAGTAGCCGTGTCATTAATTAGTTATTAAAGTGTTTAACTAGAGAAATAGCTATCTGCCAAAAAAGAATTGGACCAAGTTTTTCTCAATGCTTTTTATTAAAGTTTAATATAAAGCAGAAAAGTGTACAGATTATAAGTATGCAGCTAGATGATTTTTTGCTTAGCTTTTCTGGAATTGAAGCAATATTTAATTTCTAGTAGTAAACTAATCTTTCATAATGAATATTTCTATACTTTTATTTCTGGTCCTTACTTTTATTTTTCTGCATTTCCTATGGAAAATGGGCTTGATTTTACATTTCTATCCTTTTTCATTTTTGGTCAAAATCAGTGTAGAGTTGTACCTCTTACATGGCAAGAGTACCAATATTATCTACAGACTATGAGGATTCATGAGTTCAGTAAGATACCAATTTATTCCTAATTCAGGTAAACATGCTGTACTTTGTCCTGCTATATTATTTTGAAAGCCTAAACTTCCGTGTGTTTTCCATTTATTGATCTTCCTTTCACCAATTTTAGTAAAGAATGCATGGATTTTAATATACATAAAATAGTTTAAAGCATAATTCTAGAGACAAATAGATCCAAGTTTAAATTTGGCTTTGCTGCTTCTTAGTTGTGTGGCCGTGGACAAATTATCTAACCTTTCAGTCTCAGTTTTCTCATCTGAAAAATGAGAATGATAATAATAATAGAACTTGCTTTATTGAGTTCTTATGAAGATTAAAGGAGAGTCACCATGTTCACTGCCAAATATACATAATGAATCCATAATTTATAAGTATTTTATTGTGCCCTGTAGGATAAGCACTCGACCACAAAGTCGGTTTAAACCACAAGGTCAGTGGTTCCAACTAACCAGCCACTCCTCAGAAACACTATGCAGGGTCCCTATGAGCGGGGACCAACTTGACAACACTTAACAATAACATTGCTAATGAATAATCAAGCGCTTCTTTAAGATAAAACAATTTCCTTGTTTATATATAGAATGAACAGATGATTAAATGTAGATTTCTGGTATTAGGTCTTGAGTCCTAATTCTGGTCAAATTCAGTCATCTGGGAGAGAAGACGCAGTGTGGAAAGTTAATGAGAGTAGATCGTTAAAATGAAGTCTTAAACTAAATTCTAACAGTTACTTAAAATAAAGGTAAATTGTAATTATCTTTATTCAGAAAGGTAACTAAAAATGCCAGACATTTAAAATCACTTAATATGTAAATAAGGATGCACAAGGAAGACATTATTAGACATTTTAAATGATGAATAGGTAATTTATTTTAAATCTGAAACACATCTAAAATATTCTACTTTTCAGGAGACTAAGTCAACAGAAAATTATTTAGTGTCTTGTTGTTGTTGTTAAGTGCTGTCAAGTCACTTTCGACTCATGGCAACCATAAATCTTTGTGGGAGTAGAAAGCATCATCTTTCTCCTGCAGTGCAGGTAGTAGGCTTGAACCACTGACCTTGTGGTTCCCAATCCAGTGCTTATGCTACAGTGCTACTTCATTCCCCTACTTAATGAATTGTTATTGTTGTTGTTAAGTGCCATGGAGTCGTTTCCGGCTCATAGCAACTCTGTGTTGGGTTTTCGAGGGAGGAGCAGCTGGTGAGTTTGAACCACTTACCTTGTAGTTCAATCCAACCATGCGGTCAAGTGCTTATCCCACCAACAGTGCCATGCCAGTACTCCATTAAATGAACAGTAGTATAATAAGGAGCTCTGGTAGCGTAGTGGTCACAAATCGGGCTGCTAATCCCATAGTCAGCAGTTTGAAACTATCAGCTGTTCTGTGGGAGAAAGATGAGGCTTTCTGCTCCCGTAGAGATTTACAGCCTCGGAAGCCCTGTACAGGGTCACTATGAATTGGAACCAACTCCCTAGCACATAGCAACAACAACAAGTATAATAAATCCATTTTACATTGAAGCAGGATTTCATGGTAATTTCTTTAAAAGTTTAGGTCATTATATTTTGATATTATTTTTCCATAAAATTTTGTGTGGTGTGTGACTCGGTCAAGTATGAAAAATGTAAATATTCTGCTGTATCGTCTAGCTTCCAATTCAAATTCAGTATCTCCTCTGAAATATTAGACTAGTTCAGTTGGATATAATTACTGTGGCTGTTGTGTTGTTAACACCCTTCAATACATTTAAAATCGTCTTGTGTCAATTTATGAAATTTTTAGTTTTTAAATTTCATTTTACTGACAAATTAGACTGTAAATAAATTTCCTTATTTAAATTTTCTTGAATTTGGAAGATAACTTATCACCCAAATATTGTATTGTTGTTGTTGTTATTAAATGCCATTGAGTCCATTCCAACTCATAACGACGCTTTTATAGGGTTTCCAAGCAGTGACTGCTGAGTTTGAACCACCGACCTTGCGCTTCAAACCTATGCTGTGGTCCAGTGCTTTAACCCACAGCACTACTTTACTTCTTCTGAAATCATATCAAATATTTGTAAAGATTGTAATCAATAAGCGCTATCATTTTTATCTTTGTATTTGATTTTGATTACTCTTACTTAGTTGTTGTTTGTTTTCCTTTGTGGTTCGAGTTTATATAAAACACACACAATTTCCGGTTGTTTCTGTAATCCATACATATATGTTTTTATTTTTGACATTCTGAAATACATGTATGTGTTTTTCCTGTGTGATTATGTCTAAATTATTTGAATCATATTATATTTTGCTTACCATATCAATTTGTTGATCACAGTGTATTTACAAAATCTATAAATTCATTTGTGATGCTTTAATTGTTGTTGTTGCTAAGTGCCATCGAGTCGGTTCTGACCCATAGAGACCCTGTATAGGTTTTCCAAGGAGTAGCTGATGAGCTTGAAATGGCGACCTTGTGGTTCAAACTGACTTTGCAGTCCAGAGCATTAGCAACCCACAGTGCCACACCAGGACTCAAATGCTTTAATTACACTCTGTATTAAATAATGTGCATGTTTCTGAGAAACCTCCATTTTTATTATCAGTTATGTGGAGCCTACTTTTCAAATCTATTAGTAGCAATAGATTCCTACTGTGTTGGAACAAGCCCAAAATGCATATTTTTCCCTATATAAATGTATTTCTTTAGTCCCAAATGCAAATGAATGATTGGTATTTTGTATAGTTATTTTCTTTGTATGATTCTCATCATTCAAGCACTGGTGAAATATTTTGGAGTCATTTAATGAACAAAGTCTTCCTGCAGTACAGAAAAATAGCTTTTTACTATTTTCTAAAAAATTGTTTGTACTATTTTTTAGACCTCCCAGAATGGCAGCTACTATGAACATTTAATGATTTTTTTTAAGCCGGATTTTGCTTTTGGATAATCAAACTGCCTATCACTTACAGAATACTATATTTGGTGAAGAGTATGCCTAGAAAAAGTTTATAAAGTTAATATAATAACGCAATATGCTGACAGTCTTGTGTTTTTCTTATATTGTGTTATTTTTTTCCCTTCTAATTTCATTGGTTTGGATGTTTAAAATCAATATAATTTTTGGAAAATTGGACTGAAAGAAAATGACTGATTTGGTAACCTAGTGACTTAGCCAATTAGAGAAGATTGTTTTGAGATTTTTAGATTTTTAGATTTTTAGATTGTTTTGAGATTTTTAGATTTTTAGATTTTTAGATTGTTTTGAGATTTTAATAGAACACTCTCCATTGGATTGTTTTCAGATCTCTTCTTAATCTTCACCCTTCCATTAAAGTTGTATGAGAGTAAATTACAAAGTACGGCTACTGGGGTTCCAGTAGCATGCATTGCTTAGTTCCAATAAAATGTGTTTAAACATGTGGCTGTGATCAGTGGGTGGCAGCAGACAAGTTCTCTCAATAATGGACTTAGTTCTTTGGGTGCCTGGTGCCTTCACACAAAAAAAGAACACTTTGTATGTCATGAAAAAAAATAAATAATTTTGATGTCAGGGCTATTATCAATTTTTTAACAGAATTCAACTGGACAACTCCTCAAATTATTGAAGCATTGTAACAAACTTATAGAAATGCTGTCATACATAAAACAACAATTTTTAGATGGATCAGGTGTCTTAAGGAAGATTGAGAAAACCTCAAAGATTAAATTCAAGACAGAGAGGTCAGATCAGATCAGCTCAGAAGTGACCAATTTTGAAGATCCCAAAGTAGTGATCTTGGTAGATCTTCTCTAAATACACAAGATGATCATGGAAGTTTATTGTAAAGAAAGTTTAGAAGTGCATTGGTGAGGAAAAGGTCAGGAAAGCTGCGTTGAGGAATTTTTTTCTAAACAATGCACCTGAACATTTTTCAAGAGTAGCTACAGCTGGCCTACCAATGAAGGGAAATTTCATTGGGAAACCATACCCCATCCACCATACAGCCCTGATCTTATGCCTTCATACTTCTTTTGGTTCCCTAAACTCTAAGAACTTTTCAAAGAATCATGATTTGAATCCCTGTTGGTGCTAAAATTGCTGTTCTGACGTGGTGTAAATCAAAGAACACAGAATTCTTTGGCGGGGAAGATTAGAGAGGTAGAAACACCGTCTTCAGAAGATGAAGACACTTTAGACAGAGGATAGCTGAGAAACAATAGCTTCACATGTTGATGATGTTGTTAAGTGTGGTCAAGTTGGTTACGACTCTAGCAACCCTGTATAGGGTTCCCAAGGAGCAACTGTTGGGTTTGAACTGCCAACCTATGGTGAGGAGTCCAGTGCTTATCCTACAGCACCACATCAGGACTCCTAGTTTGGTAGTTTTGTTTAATAAAAACGCCTGTGATTTTATAGTAATACTAAAAAAATTCAACTTGTTTTCTGTAATTTATGAGAGGAAGTATAAATTCAAACTTTCTTCATTAACTTTGGCAGAAACTTTATAAATCTCTTATATTTTAAAGTGAATTGGTTTGTTTTTTAAATCTTTAAAAAGGTTTCAGTTTTTTTATACCCAAAAAGGACTTACGGATTTTGCTATATGTATATTTTTGATTGACTATAAAACAAACCCTGTGCAGGGTCACTATGAGTCAGAACCGACTCCACAGTACTTAACAACAACAACAATAGAACTTTTAAGGAGACCTGGTAGCGTAGTGGATTACGAGCTGGCCTGCTAACCAGAAGGTCAGCAATTTGAATCTACCAGTCACTCCAGGGAAGAAAGATGAGGGTTTTTGCTCCCGTAAAGATTCACAGCCTCAGAATCCCTATATAGGGTTGCTATGAGTCAGAACTGACTCAGTGGCACATAACTACCACCACCACCATAGAACGTTTT
Source organism: Chrysochloris asiatica (assembly GCF_000296735.1). Lineage (NCBI taxonomy): Eukaryota > Metazoa > Chordata > Mammalia > Afrosoricida > Chrysochloridae > Chrysochloris > Chrysochloris asiatica. Next base: position 3,350,289 of record NW_006408699.1, read on the forward strand.
CTTCCAGAAATGCATTTAAAATATATTACAATCGTCTGTGCACTCTTATTTGAGCACCTGTGTTGGAGCCAGATTTATATTGCATGACATTTGAGGGAAATCTTAGCAGAGGTTGTAGCTGTAACCTTACATTGTAAGGTTTTAAAGTAGGTTCGTATGTAGTCGTAAATATCTTTCTTCTTTACTAATTTGGAAAAAAATGTGGTGTTCATTATGAAAGAGTCAAGTAGTCCTTTATATTCCAATATTTCAGTTTTATTTTTTAAAGTCACAGACTACCTTTGTTCTTTATAAGCCTGAACTGTGAAAATAAGGAAACTGCTAAGTGAAGATCCTTGGATATTTTCTTAATGAGAACAATAAGTGTATAAATTCTGATTAGCTGTTTCAAAATGAAACTTGAAGCATTTTTTCCAGAATAGAACATAGTGATTGTTACAGTAACTAGAAAGTCAATGCAAATACTTTATTTGGTTTGTTTGGTTTTGAGGTGCAGAATGGTGGCGAACAACAGATGTTCACGCTCGTACAGGGGCAGCCTTCTTTCCACCATTACTGGGAATCCCACCACTGTTTGCTCCTCCAGCCCAGAATCATGATTCTTCTTCATTCCATTCAAGGACTTCAGGAAAAAGTCATCGTAGTGGGCCTGAAAAAGGTACCCATACTAACATAATGAAGTGCTGTGCTATACATTTTCCATTCCAGTACTGATTCTCAGTAGAGTTCAGACTTTAAATGACATTTATAGACAATTGTGCTAGGCACTTATACATTGTCTTGCTTAATTCTTAAAGTAACTGTTTGTGACTTGGGGTATGAATTCTCATTTTTCAACTAAAGTTAAATAACTTATTCAAGGAAACACTGATTACATATCAATATAGCACCATTAATATTTGAACCAGGGCTTCTGACTCCCAAGTCTTTTTTTCTCTGTGTACCCCATTACCTTCTTATATGCAACCCAACATATATGTTAGTTCTATAGTTGAACACTAATTTTATTTAAACTAATGTCCTTGAACACTATTTTTCTTTTAAGTACTCATTAATATCTTTAGGGTGAACACTAATTTTACTAAGACTAATGTCCTTGAACACTATTTTTCTTTTAAGTACTTATTAATATTTTTAGGGTGATACTGCTATTACAATATCATTTGAAGATTATCTTAGCATTTTTTAGATGATTGATTTGTTAGTATTTTTCGTTTCACTTCACTAATTAATGTTTGGAGCATTTCTTTTTAAGAGGGAATATTTTCATTTATTATCTTTTTAAACCTGTTTTTTGTTTGTTTGTTTGTTTATTTTAAGGTGTCAATGGATCAATAAATGGAAACAGTACATCTTCTGTATCTGGTATCAGCACATCAGTACTATCCACTACAGCGTCAAGTTCTACGGGACAAACTAAAACTGTAAGCTCAGGTGGAGGAAATGGAAAATGTAATCAGGAACAAAGCAAAAACCAGCCTTTGGATGCCAGAGCTGATAAAATCAAAGATAAGGTAAATTATTCTTATTTTATTTTGAAGAACAATTCTTATATAAGTATTTAAACTACCTAAATCTATGAGCTAATTTCTGATGAATTAACATCTTCTGGTTTTGTAGATTTTTTTTTTTTTTTTTTTTTGGTATTTATTAGTGTTGCGTAATTTCAAAAATTAAAACTTTCACCACCAGTATAAATAAAAGATAGAAATAGTAGCTGAGAGCTTACTACAGACCAAGTTGATAGCACCTAACCACAAAAAAAAGGAGCTCTGGTAGCGTAGTGGTTACGAATCGGGCTGCGAACCTTAAGGTCAGTGGTTCGAAACTACCAGCCGCTCCGCGGGAGAAAGATGAGGCTTTCTACTCCCGTAAAAATTTACACCCTTGGAAACCCTGTACAGGGTCGCTATGGGTCGGAACCGACTCGATGGCACTTAACAACAACAGAACTATGTGAATCAGGAGCTCTGGTAGCTTAGTGGTTGCTGAATCGGGCTGCGAGCTGCAAGGTCAGCAGTTTGAAACTATCAGCTGTTCCTCTGGAGAAAGATGAGGCTTTCTACTCCCGTAAAGATTTACACCCTTGGAAACCCTGTACAGGGTCGCTATGGGTCAGACCCGACTCAATGGCACTTAACAACAACAACCACAACAAACAAAATTCCACTTTTGGTTTATATTAGTATGCCTCATTTTGGTAACCAATTTCTTTGTACTATTATTTCCCCTTAACTATCTCTAGACACTACCATGTTTCCTCAGAATCTCTTTTTTATATAACTAAAAGAATCTTCTATCATTGAAAAGGTGCTTCTATAAGTTTTCAGTAACTGTTGTGCTCTGCTCTGCTCTGCCTGTAATATTTACTTCATCCTCATTTTATCTCTTCTGAGATAGGAACTGTTACTACAACTTGTGATACAAGAGTCCCAGAATATTAGCCAGTAAGTAGCTAAGCAAGGATTTCAACCCGGCAGGTTAACTTCATAAAGTAGACTTTAAAAACAAACAGTAATCATTAAAACTTTTCCTTAAGGACATTTTCAAATAGACGGAAGTAGACAAAATAGTAAAACAAACTCTAATGTCCCCATCATTTGGTTTCAACAGCTATCATGTCATGGCCAATTTAATTTTATTTATGTTTCCAACCATGCATGTTACTAAATGTATTGCTTCTCAATTCTAAATTTGTCTTTTTCTTGGTGTTAGGTGAATTGTAGGAGAGGGAGTAGATGAGAAAAGCCTTCTTCCATATTTGTCTTTATTTTGGCAGTCTCCTTCTGTCCTACAGACAGAGGCTGTTCCCAAAATCTGCTATTCCTTTATTCTTCAGAGGTCTTTTTACTTTTATTAGTTTTCTTCTGTTGTTCATAGAGTTGCAATGAGTCAGACCAACTGGACGGCACCTAACAACAGCAGTAGTTAATATTCTGTTGTTGTTGTTTTTAGTTGCTATCAAGTTGATTCCAACACATAGTGATGCCGTGTATGCAGAGTAAAAGAGCTCCATAGGGTTTTCAAGGCAGTGACCTTTCAGAAACAATCACCAGGTCAATCTACCTTTCTTTTCTGTCTTACTATTTTGTTGTGATTTAGGTAATAGCTTAAAGAACAAATTAGTTTCCTATTCAGTAATTTATACACAGATTGTTCCATGACATTGGTTGCACTCTCTACAATGTGTCAACACTTACTTGCGCCATTGCTGCTTGGGTTTCTCTGTTTCCATTAGAGTTTCTTTGTTTCTGTTCTCACTGTTTTCCTGCTTCTCCCAGCATTCTTGCTGTTGCTTTTGGGAAAATACTGCCCTTTTGGTTTCATATACTTGATTGTTCTGAGGACAATCAACTTGGGTGTTATTGTTCACTTTATAGGCCTGTCTTTTAGGTGATCTCTAGGAGTGACTTCTGTTCTAAGATAGAAGGTGTCCAAGGGTCAGAGTCTCAGGGAGTCCACCAGTATCTATCAGACCAATAAGTCTGGTCATTGTTATGTATCTGAATTTTGTTCCTCCTTCTTCTCCTACTCTATCTGGTATCTTCTATTGTGATCTGTATTGTGATAGCTGGGGCACTATCTAGTTCTTCTGGTCTCAGGTTAGTGGAGGTTGTAGTTTACATGGTATGTAGGAATATCTGCTGCCAACCCTATATATTCATGTGGGTGTATTCCCATATTAATAGACCTGATTCAAACTGTCAGCCTTCCTTCTAGTCATTGATTACTTAACCACTTATATTTATCCAGGGTCTTCCTCCCAGTACTTTGATGTTATTGTTAAGTTCTACTGAATTGGTTCTAACTCAGAGTGACCCTGTGTAGGGTTTTCAAGGAGTGGTTGGTGGGAGTACTCTGATGCTAGTTAGTAATTCTTCGTTAACATTTCCTTGTTCAGGTGACTGATGTGATTTCTGCCACCTGACTAGGCTCTCTCTGATACAGTATTCGTACCAAGGGTGGTATGGGTGTGCCAGTCACACCTGGTAAATTCCATCCAACATTCTTATCACTCTAAGCCTCCGGATTTCCTCATCATCATCATGCCAGGGAGATGTGGCCATCTCAACTTCAATAAATGTAAGCCACCATTGGTGCCAGCTACATGCACTAACACACTGTATTCAGAATCTCTAGTAAGAGAACCTAGATCAGTAATTTTGATCTCACAGTTTTTTAGTAATTTCTTATTGAGTGAGAAGTCTTGGCTATTTTATGTTAAAACACTGGCAAATGTTTTGGAAACAAAGGTAACTAGAGCTGTGTCTTCATGGTGCATTTCATAAAAACTGCTTTCATGGTTTTCATATGGAAGAGGGTCAAAAGTGTCTGATTCTGCAAACATCACTTTCTTCCTCTGAGCTCTATTATTATCAACTAGACAGCTTCTGACACACCGTAGCAAGATACAGGTGCCAACTGAAAATAGCTTTGATCCGAACTTTAGATTTGAACTCCTAGGTTCTCATTTTTAATCCTAAACAACTTTATCAAATTTTTCTTTGTTCTTTTTCAAGACAACATTAAAATCCACATATCATTTAAAACCAAAAAACCAAATCTACTGCCATCAAGTCAATTCCAATTCATAGTGAACCTATGAATTGGAATTGACTTGATGGCAGTAGATTTAGGGTTTCTGAGACTAAATCTTTATAGGAGTAGATAGCTTCATTTTTCCTCAGCAGAATGGGTGATAGGTTTTGATTTATGATTAGCCACCCAACTAATCCATACCACCATGGCTCCTAAATATCGTTTATTGTTATTAAGTGCCATCGAGTCAGTTGCAACCCACAGTGACCTGGTATAGGGTTTCTGAGGAGCAGCTGGTGGGTTTGAACCACTTACCTTGCAGTTAGCAGTCCAATGCTTATTCTGCAGTGCCATACCATTACTCCTTATATTTTGTCTGTTGTTGCTGTTAAATGCTGTTACGTTGGTTCCTACTTGTGGTCAGCAGTCCAGTGTTCATCCTACAGCACTACACCAGGACTCCTATATATTGCCTGTTGTTGTTACCATTAAGTGCCGTTGAGTTGGTTCTGACTCGTAGCGACTCTATATAGGGTTTTGAAGACCTGCTTGGTAAAAAATTTGAACTGTCAACCTTGTAGTAAGTGGACCAGTGCATATCCTATAGTGCCACACTAGGACTCTATATATTGTCTGCTGTTATTGTTAAGTGTCTTGGAATCAGTTCTAACTCATAGAAACCCTGGATTGGTTTCCTGAAGAGCAGCTGGTGGGTTTGAACCACTGACCTTGCAGTTAGCAATTCAGTGCTTATCCTACAGCACCACAATTGGAAGTATTATTATTTTATAACTGCTTTTTTAAATCTACTATTAAAAATTAATGGAAAAATTCCATTACCTTTCACTTCCATTTTTCCATGAACTTTTTGAAGCCTTCTCATATAGATGCTTGCTGCATGTGACAAGAGCTTACATGTTTTTTTTTTGTTTTTTTTTTCTTTCTGGTGGAGGGATTCTGATCAGTTAAGTTAATGTGATCAGCTTGTTGAATAATTGCTACAACATCTTACTTTTTCCTGTTTCTGAAAATTACAAATTGAGATTGGAAATATCATTTGAAAATTAAAACATTTACACCTGACTGAAATCTGAATTCTCTATTAAACTAAAATCTTGGTAAAAATCTTGTCTTTTTCCAGAAACCAAGAAAGAAAACTATGGAAAGCTCTAGCAACAGTGAAAGTGATTCAGGCACATCATCGGACACCTCAAGTGAAGGCATTAGTAGTAGTGATTCTGATGATTTAGAAGAAGATGAAGAGGAAGAAGATCAAAGTATTGAAGAAAGTGAAGATGATGATTCTGATTCAGAGAGTGAAGCACAACATAAAAGTAACAACCAGGTATAAATAGTTTCATTGACAATATTATTAACTGATTAGTCTTGGCTCACAAAATCAATGAAACTTTTCCAGTTTGCAGTTTAGTTCTTATGTTGTTGTTGTTATTGTTAAGTGCCGTCGAGTCGGTTCCGACCCATAGCGACGCTGTACAGGGTTTCTGAGGGTGTAAATCCTTACGGGAGTAGAAAGCCTCATCTTTCTCCCGCGGAGCGGCTGGTAGTTTCGAACCGCTGACCTTAAGGTTCGCAGCCCAATTCGTAACCACTACGCTACCAGAGCTCCTTATAGCACAAGAAAAATATTGTTGTTAAGTACTACTGAAACATTTAATATGTTTTAATAAGCTTTACATAACTAAAGTCAGTAGGAAAAATTTTAAAGTAGCCTTTTTCCTTCAAGTTTATTGCTTGATGTTCTTTGTTTAGTAGACATTAAGAAGTTGCCTTTGATTTTTGTTATCAGGTGCTATTACATGGTATTTCAGACCCAAAAGCAGATGGACAGAAAGCAACTGAAAAAGCCCAGGAAAAAAGAATACACCAGCCATTACCTCTTGTGTCTGAATCCCAGACTCACTCATCATTCCAATCCCAGCAGAAGCAGCCTCAGGTTTTGTCACAGCAGCTTCCATTTATTTTCCAAAGCTCTCAGGCAAAGGAGGAATCTGTGAACAAACACACCAGTGTAATACAGTCTACGGGATTGGTGTCCAATGTGAAACCTTTATCTTTGGTAAATCAAGCCAAAAAGGAAACTTGCATGAAACTCATAGTTCCTTCTCCTGATGTACTTAAAGCAGGGAATAAATATACCTCTGAAGAATCTAGTTCTTTGACCAGTGAATTGCGATCCAAACGGGTAAGCTAAATTTATTGATGGTAAAATTCTTTTATTAGAAAATTATAGAACGTTTGTATAGTCTTAAAAATAGTCCTGTTTAAATTAAATTCTACTATAATTTTTTTTTACTTCCATGTTATCAGGACTAGAATATGAGAATATGGATTTCTCTGAGTTTATATTTACATACTCGTCATTTTAGTATGTTTCGAGCAACCCATTCATATCATTGTTTTTCTCTGCGTCTGGTAAACGCACTGCTTAAAAATATCAGGGATTATTATTATTGCCAGCACATTACTTAACTTCATAAATAAAATAAGCAAATTAAAAATTACATCATTAATGTTACTTTACAGTTTTTAATTAATATCTCATTTTAAGGTAAACAAATTTACAAAATACCTGTATTATAAAAGGTTCCTTAATTTTTTTTCAAAGAGGTTCTTAAAGATTTCTCAAACTAAGAGTATTATGACTACCTATTAGAAAATTATTTATTGAGCACTGCTTAATAAATGTAACCACGTTATACTTTTTATACATATGATTTTATTTAATCTTTGCAAAACTTGTAAGATAAAGAAACTACGACTCAGCTTAAGTCATTGCTACCATCACTTAACTCGGATCAGAGGGATTTTAAGCCAAACTCATTTGGATTTCAAAGCCCATGATTTAGATGAAAAAATTTGGTCTTCTTACTAACTTGAGTTCATTCAGATCATTCAGAAATTATAATGTAAATTATCTGAAATATTGATGGTTAATGGAAATATTTCATGTGAATGGACATGCTCATTATGCTCAATTCTGTCTGTAACTACTCTGAAGCAGTACTTACTGTGGAATTAGGTTGTCCCTGTATGGTGCAGAGAGTCAAGTACTTAGTTGCTAACTGAAAGGATGGAGGTTTGGATCCAACCAGAGGTTCCTCAGAACAAGACCTAGTGATCATTGAAACCCCACAGAGCTCACTTCTCTCTAAAACACATGGAAACACCAGGAGTCAGAATTGACTTGCTAACAACTAGTTTTAATATTGAATTTGGAGGGTACTTTAAGTATCTCTCTTCTTACGTTGTATGACAGTCTACATTAAAGAAGTTTGCTTTCTTTCTTACGGTAATCTCGTATGTTTCATGATAATCTCGTATGTTTCATGATACGTGCTCTATGAGTGTATCTGCCTTCTTAAGTAGGCTATGATTTTCTTGAGTGTTAATTAATCATTGGATGCTTCAGTATCTTTACATCATAGATGCTTACTTCAAATCAATATGTACTACTTGGATATATAAATCAGGGGTGGAGTTTGATAGGTATGAAATCAAATTTTTAAATCAAGTTTTAAATGAATAATTTTTTGTAGTCTGCAACAACTCATGTGGGAGCTGAAGGAGGGGAAACTTGGAGGCAGAGCAGAGTTTTTTTTTACCTCTTTTTCTCTCTTTCAAATAAAGAGCCCTGGTGGTCGCTCTGTGGGTTAGTCAGTCGTTGGGCTGCTAACCACAAAGCTGGCAATTCAGACCCATCAGCCACTCTGCAGAAGAATGATGAAACTGTCTATTCCCATAAATATTTACAGTGTTGGAAATTACACAGGGTCATTATGAGTTGGGATCAACTCAGTGGCTGTGGGCAGTGCTTCAGAAGGCTATATTAGATTATCCAGAAGTTTTGCTACTGTATAGGTCTCAGTTTCCTCCTCCCCTCTCTATGTGTTGTTAACTTGCCGTTGGATCAGCTCCCAAATCTGGTGACCCATGAACAATTGAATGAAACACTGGCTAGCCCGGCACCATTCCCATGATTGGTTTTAGAGCAGACTGTTGTGATTCATAATGTTTTCATTGGCTGCATTTTGGAAGTAGGTTTCCAGAACTTTGTCCCTAGTCCATGTTAGTCTGAAAGCTCTTCTGAAGCCTGTTCAGCATCCTAGCAGTACTCAAGCCTCCACTGAGAGGTGGGTGGTGGCTACACATGAGGTGCATTGGCTGAAAATGGAACGTAGCTGCCCCGGTGGAAGGCAAGATATCTATTACTGAATTACCAGTGCCGCCGTTTTTGCGAACCACTCCTCATGCCACAAAGGACAGCGTGTGCTCTACACGACATCACCAGTATTGTTCTTAAGAGCAAATTGCAGGAGTCTTCGGCTATTCTTCAAAACCTGTGGGTTTTAATATGAGTAAAATTGACATTGTTCAATTTTATAGAAAATTTAAACATGAAACTAAAGGGAAATTTTTTGTTTTCATGCCCCCTTTGGTCCTGTGTTTTGGAAGAAAAAAGTGGTAACATGATTATGTGACATCAGCTCTTTTCTAAGAAATTCTAGTGTGCTGGTTTCTTCTGTTGAAAGTGTAAATCTTATATGAAAATTATTTACTTAAGAAATACTTAGGTAAGGAATACTGATTTTACATAATGAGTACTATGAAATTCATTTTGGAAGGTAAAGTAATTGAGCATAATTTTAAGATTTGATTCACGGAATTAACACTATTTAAGCACTTACTCTTTGTGAGGCATTGTGTTAGGTACAAGAATCATATTCCAGTCTTTGTTTACAAAGAATTATCTTGATAACTTAATTTTCAAACTAATCCAGTAAAGATGTTGTTATATAAGATCAAGAAATTTATGAAGGTATTTCTTACTGTCTATTAGCACTACGGCTTTAAAATATTTAATAAGTCATTTTATATGGCATTGCATCTTCATTAACACTTATGAAACCCCATCACAGATCTTTGCTGACTTGAGTGTTAGGTGCCTGGTTCTGATACTGATAGCATCACTCATTTTACTATCAAGGCAGTCATTTTCATTGTACAGTTTTACCCCGGGAAATTCAGCTTCTCTTCTACTAAAAACATTTCAATAATTCTGTTTTGCTTTGCTTTATAGTTTATTTTAATTATACGAACATATAATTGTATTATGTCCAAGGGGATTCTAATAGCTAAATTATTTTTGTTTCTTCTTACAGATGTGAATTGTATGACTTGATGGCATTTTAAGATTAGTTTTTCTCAAGAAATTTGTTTAATTATACTCTTTCCAATGTTAAGATGTTGCATCTAAAGTTGTTGTTGTCATTAAATGTCATCATCCAATCAGTTCCAACTCATAGCAACTTCTGTATAGTTTCCAAGGAGTGACTGATGGGTTTGAACCACTGATTTTGTAGCTGGCAATCCAGTGCTTATCCTATAGCACCATACCAGGACTCACAAAGTAGATCCCACAAAATATTGAACCACTATTCCCATCAACTTAGTATTTTACATCTTTGGTCCAATAAGTGCTTCTTGTTCCAGAAATCAGCAATCAACGTGGTTTTGAGTATATGCCAATTCAAGGCTCTAAGCTAGATTTTGGAAAGTCTTTAAAGGTGAAGAAAATACAGTGTTCTACTCTCAGAAATATAAAAAAATAAAATAAAATGTAAAGTGATCTCTTTAGAGAAGCATATATTACCTTTTCGACTCGGAGTGACCCCATGTGACAGAACAGGGTTTTCTTAGCTGCAGTCTTTATGCAATCAAGTCACCAAGTCTTTACCCATGAAGTCTCTGGGTAGGTTAGCAGCTGAACACTTAGACATGGTGCTAAAGGATAAGCTCCAGACTACTAGCTGCAAGGTCAGTGGTTCAAACCACCCAGCCACTCCTTAGAAACCCTATATAGGGTCTCCATGAGTAGGAACCAAATTGATGGCACTTAACAGTAACAACGTATTACTATATATACTCCTTATACTACTATAGGACTCCTGCTATGGTGCTGTAGGACCAGCACTTGACTTTGAACCACAAGGTTGGCAGTTCAAACCGACCAGCTGCTCCTTGGAAACTCTGTACAGGATCACTATGAGTTGGAACCAACTCAACGGCACTCAGCAATAGCAACATACTACAATAAGCAGTATGTTGTTGTTTGATGTTGTTGTTAGATGTCATTGAGTCAGTTCCTATACAGAGCAACCCTGTATAGGGTTTCCATGGCTTTTAAATCTTTTACGGGAGCAGAAAGCCTCATCTTTCTCCCAGTAGCAGCTGGTGGCCTTGAACTGCCAACCTAGTAATTAGCAGTACAGTACTTCTCCTACAGAACCACAGCTCCCCTTATAAGCAGTGTAGGGTAAGATATAAGAATATAAGGGCTGTGGTACTGGACTGTTAACTACAAGATTAGCAGTTCAAACCCACCAGCAGTTCAAACCTCAGACATCCTGTATGGGGTCGTTATTAGTCAGTGCCAACTCAATGGCACTTAACAACAGCAACAAGAAAAGATGGAGGCAAAGAGTGCTTCTCACTGAGACACATGATAGGTATCTTGGGTTGGGTCTTAAAGAATGAACAGGATTTCATCACCTTACAGTGTTTAAGAGGGGAACATTTTATGCAGAGAAAATGGTTATAGCATACCCTAAAGGTAGTGAAAGAATGGCTTGCGCAAGGCATGGCGGTGTCCAGTTTGACTGGAAAGGTATGTTATTGCTTAAATGTAAAGGAATCTCAGTATCAAAATAAAAGGTTTAGGCTTGCTGAAAAGGGAGGTTCTAAGGACTTTTGACCAAGGAGCTAATATAATAAAATAAGGTGAAACTGGCATTGGTTTGTAGTATGTGTAAGGAGTAAACTAATTTGAACAATATTTAAATGAAAGAATCTAAAAGACATGGTAAATTTATAGTTGGCTTGAAAAACAGAAAAATAAGAGATGATTTTATATTATTGAAAGAATGAGAACAAAGTCAAGAAGCATATATATTTTAACAAGGAAAGATGAATTGAGTTTTAAATACATTAGGTCTAACCAAGGTTCAGCTAGTTATCACTGCCACTCCCTTACAGTTCTTGTATGCTATGATTTGAATTTGTATGTGAGCAATGGTTTTCAGTTACTGAAGGCAAATGGAAATAATCTTTGTTATTATTCTACATTATTGTTTTGTTAACTTCTCTTTCGACAGGAACAATATAAACAGACATTCCCAGCACAGTTAAAGAAACAGGAGTCGTCTAAGAGTCTGAAGAAGGTTATTGCAGCTTTGTCAAATTCAAAAGCAACCTCTAGTTCACCAGCACATCCAAAACAAACATTAGAAAATAACCACCCTAATCCATTCTTGACAAATGCACTTTTAGGTAATCATCAACCAAATGGAGTTATTCAAAGTGTCATTCAAGAAGCTCCTCTAGCACTTACTACCAAAAGTAAAATACAGAGTAGGATTAATGAAAATATTGCTACTGTAAGTAGCACCCCTTTTTCTTCACCTGTAAATTTGAGTACAAGTGGGAGAAGGACCCCTGGCAGTCAGACACCTATGATGCCCTCTGCCTCTCCCATACTGCATAATCAAGGAAAGGAAAAAGCAGCTAGCAATAATGTAAGCACTGTTCAAACACATCACCCTCATCCTGCAAAATCCTTAGTGGAACAGTTTAGAGGAACAGATTCAGACATTCCCAGTAGTAAAGATTCTGAAGATTCAAACGAGGATGAAGAGGAAGAAGATGAGGAAGAAGATGAGGAAGATGATGAAGATGATGAATCTGATGACAGCCAATCAGGTTATTTTCTGTTTTTAAAGTTAAAGAATTTCTCTAAATGCTGTGTGAACCAAAACTGTCTAAGGAGCTTCTGAATTCACACACTTAGTCTTTGTCATTCATTGTGTTCTATACAGCTCCGTGCATGTCTATAATCTGGTTACGTACAGGAGTAGTTTACATTGGAAATGCTAAATTAAACTATCAACTTTGCTATTCATTTGACATTAAACAAGTAGTATACTTTAAAGTGAATACAAATGATACATGAGTGAAGAAATAATTTCATTAACTTAGCTCATTTTTGTTCATTCAGGACCACTTATTTATTGTTGTTTTTTGTTTGTTTTTAATCTTTTCTGCTACTTGTTAAAATATAAATGTTAAATGTTAGAAATTTTGAATAAAGGCAAAATTATAGGCATAGCCAATCAGAAAATACCTACAAACCTCAATGCTTGTGAATGTCCACAATAGCAGAATTGGAGCTACTCCCTGATTTTATTTTTATTTGCTTTCTAGGTGTTTCCGCCCCCCCCCCCATAGTTTCTTCTTCCTTTTCTTTGCTATCCCTCTCCTTCTTGTTCCACAGATTAAAAGCTGAAAATATAAGATAGATCAAAATTTAAATACAAATTATAAAAGTTTGTGCATTTGTCACTGGCCAGCCATAAATCCTACTGTAGATTTTCTAGCTACCAATACAAATAGAAAAATATAGTCAGTTATGCAATCTAAAGTTTCTATAAGATAAAAACAAACTATTGATTGAAGGTAAAAAGAGCTTTTCCTGGTGAGATTTGTTTTCCTGAGGTTCCCATAAATATAACTTTTCATGATATACAATGAATATCAATATTGATAATGTTCATAAGCTGTTTAAGTTATGAAACCTGATATAAGCAGTATCACACAAAACCTAATTCCACAAAAGCTTTTGATGTGGAAAACATTAGGATACAGTCCAAGTATCAGCTTGATGCTTATCATTCATGCCTCTTATTTGGAGGGATGAATGCATTGTACATTCTTTAACTAAGCTTTCTTAAAACTTATATGGTGGTATGTGATATGAACCTAGTCTAGGGACTCATATGTGCAAGATAGGTTTTATTTCTGTTAAATTCATCTTCAACTAATATCTACACCCTACCATGGTGTTAAAGATATTTTCTCTCAGTTTTCCCTCCCAGATTCTCAGTGGAATCTGGATACGTATTGTGTCCAGAAAAGAGAAGGAAAGGCCTGTAGTGTCAAATCTATCACAATAGTAACCAGTATCCTCTTTGTCCAAGACTTCTATGAACCAACCTGTAGATGCTGGGTAGCATTCTTGGTCTGCCAGAATGGGAGCATACTGGAGGCACACTGCTGTTGCTTTCCCCTCTAGAATACACTTCTGTAAACTGCCTGTCCAGTGATGATCCTTACCCTTTCCTCCGTTCTTCATCCAGGAAAGTACAAAGCCTGGTTCTTGGCTTGAAGGTTCATTGTATAGACCTGTTAGGGATGAGAGGACTACATAGAGAAGCTTATCCTACCATTATAGTTGTTTCTGTCAACTTAGTCTTTTGTGAATTCTGGAAAAGCTGATGGATACTTGCATCTAAATAGAAAAACTACAGTCAGAAAAGTTAAGAGTCTCATGCAGAAAATTGTTTTGTTTTGTTTTGTTTTGTTTCACTTAAAAACCCACAATGAAAGGATAATGATGACACTAGATTTTCCTTCCTTTTACTGGGTTTAGTATATACTTCATAAGCCATTGGGGCCTATTAATTTGTATAATGAGTTCTATTCACTCTATACAGTAGGGCCTCTATTTAGTTGAAAGAGATTTTGAAGTACGTAAGCAGAATTCATCATCTAACAGTGTCATGTGAGAAAAAAACTATATGATTAAATTATTTTGAGTGAAACTGATACTTAAGAATTTTAATATGGTTTATATACTTTATACTCCAGTAGGTTATGATAATAATTTTTATACTTGGGGAAAAGTTGCTCGTTTGAGCTCTTGGCCACAGATACTGGTTCCTGAACTGTCCCGTTTAGATACAAACTACAAACCATTGTTGATTCTCTAGTTATAATATACAATACTTCTTTTACTTCCCAGAATCAGATAGTAATTCAGAATCAGATACAGAAGGATCAGAAGAAGAAGAAGATGATGATGATAAAGACCAAGATGAATCAGATAGTGATACTGAAGGAGAGAAAACTTCCATGAAACTGAATAAAACTGCTTCCTCTGTCAAAAGCCCTTCCATCAGTCTCTCAGCCCACTCAACACCTCGTAACCTCCACATAGCAAAAGCCCCAGGCTCTGCTCCTGCTGCCTTATGTTCTGAATCCCAGTCACCTGCTTTTCTTGGCACACCTTCTTCCACACTTACTTCAAGCCCGCACTCTGGTACCTACACTTTATTTTTATTATTGTAAAGTACTATTCAAACTATAGCACAAATTTTTATTTATATAGTGTTCTGAAGATGAGCTCATTGGAATCAATTGTTAGTTACATTTTAGGTTGGCTGGGAAAGGGCAGCATGTACTTTTATTCTCTGTATTTCTGATTTAAGAACCTGATTGATGACAGCTCTTAATTTTGAATACTTACCTGCTTTTGTGTTCAGTTTGTACTTCTAAAATATTGAATTTTATTTACATTTGGACTTTAATATTGTCTTTATTTTCTCTATTTGACCTTTTATAAAATTCTAGAGTTCTTCATTAAAAGTTTCTACATTTTCTATTCCCAGACCACTTTCTAGTCTTATTCAGTGTCTAAGAAGAGAATGATGCATGTAGTAAAATACTGTGTTAACAGTTTCACTCTCTTCTTGGTAATTTCTGATTTTGTTTTCATTTGCTAAAAGCTATTAAACTACTGTTGTCATATGCTTATATTTGTGTTTGTGAAACTTGGTAGCTCTCTGAAGTTTTACAGACAGTTATAATCTTACCTTTCGTACTCCAGATTAATTGAAACACCAGCTAGTGTTTTGGACAGTGGATTTATATGGACATGTAAACAGAAATAGAAGAGTGACATTTTCAAAAAACCAACTATAAGCAGACTTTCTTAAACATCTGTCAACTATTTTCCTTCTCCTCCTCTAGCCATTTTGTTGTTGTTGTTTTGATAACTTAAAGAGAAGAAAAAAGCTTGCGTTGTTATTTAAGTTTTTCAGAGAGAAAGACTAGTTATTCTGTCATTCAGACCAAAAAAAAAGCAACAAGGCACCATTTCTACTGTATACATATTCTGTTGATAACCTCTAAAGATAATATGCAAGTTGTAGAAATACACTACATAGTCCAAGTCACTAGGCTGTTGTATATTAACTGGCTGAATTTTCTTGAAGGCGCTTCCAAAAGAAGAAGAGTAACAGATGAACGTGAACTGCGTATTCCTTTGGAATATGGGTATGGAAAATAAGAATTCTCTTTTTGTTTCTCCCCCATATATTTATGCACATTTGATGTATGTATGTATATGTATATATATATATATGTACATGTATATATTTTATTCTCTACTATTAATAAATTAAGTGAATATACTGCATAGTACTTACATGGAAGAGCCAGAGCAGAAGGCTGAGAAGTTGATATAATGGATGACTGAAATTGAAACCAACTGCTGTGCAGATGCATGGCAGAGCTGGGATAGGGTCATGCAACCAGGTGGAATCTGGCTGAAAAGAACCAAGAGTTACATACTTGGCAACTACATTTAAGAGTGCTGGGGATATTATTGAAGATAAAAGTAAAGGACAAAGAAAGCAACTGTAGATGAAACTGAGGGACTCGAGCAGTGCTTGGTTAAAATTGTTTAATTAGAACTGACAGATTTAGAACTGGAAGTGCATGAGTCCCAAACAACAGTGAGCCACTTTTCTCACTTAAAGATTTTCAACTATAAAAAATGACTAAGCATTGACTCATGTTCCTAAATATTTGTGAATACCCAAGGTAATAATAGCTGTTACGATTTTAAAGTTTACTAGTGTTTAATATTTTTAAGTTGAGTCTTTTAATTTTAGTAGATTGCTTAGCTAAAAATACATTAGGAATAAATATAGGTGGGATGATTATGGGGTGTTTTAATTTTCTTTGCATTTTTCTTGTTTTCTAAGGAGCATGTGTACTCTAATTTTTGTTTTTAATTTTTAAAGCTTTATAAAAATGAAGTATGTCATAACATTCATTTCTATTATGTGTAGCTGGCAAAGAGAGACAAGAATAAGAAACTTTGGAGGGCGCATTCAAGGAGAAGTAGCGTATTATGCTCCATGTGGAAAGAAACTTAGGCAGTACCCTGAAGTAATAAAGGTACATACTTTTTACCAAATAATTTACATTTGGTACCTCTCGAGCCTGCTTATGGAAGAAAAATGTACACTCCTTCCTCAGATAAAGTCTTGTATGGGACTAATGTACTTAACCTAAATTGATCTCCTATAAATCTGTAGCCCCTTGATAGCTTGTACAAAACATTAGCGTCCTGAAGTTAGCTGTACATCAAGGCTGGGTTGTAATTATTAAAACCTGAAGTGGAAAAATATGTGATTTTTTCAGTATCTCAGCAGAAATGGAATAATGGATATCTCAAGGGACAATTTCAGCTTCAGTGCAAAAATAAGAGTGGGTGACTTCTATGAAGCCAGAGATGGACCGCAGGTATCCACTTTTTAAAAAGTACAGTCTTTGAACCAAAAAGTAGTACAATAACTTCAGTGAAGTAAATTTCACTGCACTCGGAAACATTGCCTTTGTTAGCTATTCATAAAGCCGTACATATAAATCTATGGTAAACACTCACTAAGGCCTCTATTTACAGTGCTTCAGTAGCAGGAGCTTTGACATAATACATGTCTTTTTCATATTTTTTAAGTAAACCTTTTTTTTTTTTTTGCTAATTTGATCAATGATTTTAAATTTTATGCAGGTGTAAAAATATCTAAACGTACATGTGAAATACAAGAAAACAGTTTTCTGAAAGGTAAAATAGGAAAATCTTGGTATAAGTCAGTCTAAAAGAAGGATAACTATGCCTTAGTTGTTTTTTAAGGATCTTGTCCACTTGATTCACAAGGTTAGTGATTTTGCTATTGTTGTTCCTTAAAATTGGGTAAATGAAATGTCTACTTTTTGCCAAAATTGACTTTCTAAATACAATTATACATTTCTGAACTTATCACCATATCTCTCTTTGAATTGGACATTGTTTGTTAAGTACCTCTCCTATCAGCACAACAAATTCACCACAGAGGCCTCATTTCCTGTATATTTCCTTTAATGTTTGTCCTTTGTTACTAACTTATATTCAGCTTGTCATTGTGTGCTGGCAAGTTAACGCCAACTCACACTACCAAACCTGTTGTCATTGAGTTGATTCTAACCCTACTGGACACACTAGAACTGTCCCATTGGCTAGCCAAGGCTGAAATCTTTACAGAAACAGACTTTCATGTCTATCTCCCTTGGAGCAGCTGAGGGGTTTCTAACTGCCAACTTTACGTTAGTAGTAACCTAGTGTTTTAACCACTTTGCCACCAGGGCTTCTAATTAATGTTAAACAAAAAACCAACCCTGTTGCTAAGGAGTTGATTCTAATTCAGGGTAACCCTACAGAACAGAATAGAACTGTAGCAGATTTGTGGTTCAAACCCACCAGGAGCTCCTTGGAAACCCTGGACAGGGTCACTATAAGTTGGAACTGACTCAGTAACACTTAATAACAACAGCAACAACAAGATTTTCAAGGCTAAAGTTTTTATGAAAGCATATTACCACATCTTTGTCCTATAGAGTCACTGGTGGGTTCCGACTGCCGACCACTCAGCTGCTTTCAGCACTGCACCACCAGAATTCGATCCTGACCCCTGCTACAGATGCTAGCTTTATTGGCTCCATTGAAAGGCGTTGCAGTTAAGTCGTAAGGAGCCCTAGATCTTGATAATCTATGAAATAGTTTTAATTGTGAACAATAGAAAGATACCAGATTTCACACAAGTAACTCACATGTTATAGGTTTTTTGCCATTTAAAAATTAGCCTAGTGCACTTACAAAAATATGTTGGGGAGGAGGAGGATGTGGTTAGCAAGAACATATTATGCAAGTGACATTTGCATTAAAATACAGTAATACCGCATTTTATCTGAATTTCTTTGTCTTCTAAACACAACAATCATTGCACTCCAGTCTCACAGGATTAGAAACCCACTGCCATCAAGTCAGCTCCACTCATAGTGACCCTATATAGGGTTTCTGAGACTGTAAATATTTATGGGAACAGAAAGCATATTTTTCTCCCACCGAGAAGCTGGTGGGCTCCAACTGCTGACTTTGTGATTAGCAGCCCAGTACTTACTCTGCAGTCATATCAGGACTCCTTCATAGCATTATGCTGTTGTCGTCAAGTCGGTTCTGATTCATATTGACCCTACATAGCATTTCTGAGGCTTTAACATTTTCACGGGAGTAGAAAGCTTCATCTTTCTCCTGCAGACCAGCTGGTGGACTCAAACTGCAGACCTTGTGTTTTGCAGTCCAGTGCTTATCATATGGAGCCACTGCACTCTCTTACAGGATTATGTTTTTATTGTTGTTGTTAAGTGCCGTTGAGTCAGTTCCAACCCATAGCAACCATTTTTCTGAGGAGCAGCTGGTGAGATTGCACTGCCAACCTTGAGGTTCAAACCAATTTTGTAGTCCAACACATTAACCCACAGCGCCACACCAGAACTCTATGTTGTTATTGCTGTTGTTAAGTGCCATCGAGTCAATTCCGACCCATAGCGACCCTGTATAAAGTTTCCAAGGTGCAGCTGGTGAGCTTGAACCTCCAACCTCGCAGTTCAAACGACTTTGCAGTCTGGAGCATTAACTTGTATAGGGTTCCCAAAGAGTGGCTGGTGGGTTTGAACCACCAACTTGTCATTAGCAGTCCAGTGCTTACCCTACACCAAAATTCCCATAGGAATTAAAATTAGACTATAAGCATAAAAATGTTTCAAAAGGTTAAAATGCTTAACAAACTCAAGTGGATGTTTTCTTTTTTAGTTGAACCTTTCTCTTTCTCCCATTTCATCCTTATAATATTCTAAAAGAACTGTTTCCTGGCACTGGGTATTTTCTGTTTTGAATAGGCAAACTTTCCCAGCTTATCATACCCTGTAGTTTTATGAAAATGTTGTTGTTAGGTGTCATCAAGTTGGCTCTGACTCATAGTGACCCTATGCACAACAGAACAAAACACTACCTGGTCCCAGCCACCCTCACAACTGCAGTCATGTTTGAGCCCATTGTTACAACTACTATGTCAGTCCTTCTCATTGGGGGTCTTCCTCTTTTCCACTGACCCTCTACTTTACCAAGTGTGATGTCCTTTTCCAGGAATTCATCTCTCCTGACAACATGTCCAAAGTACAAGAGATAAAGTCTTGCCATTCTCACGTCTAAGGAATATTCTGGCTGCACTTCTTCGGGCATGCCATGATACTTTCAATATTCTTCAATAATACTATAATTTAAAGGCATCAATTCTTATCCAATCTTTCTTAGTCATTGTTCAACTTTCACATTCATATGAGGCAATTGAAAATACCATGACTTAGGTCAGGCACACCTCTTTTGTTTTCTTTTTTGGTTGAACCTTTCTCTTTCTCCCTTTTCATCCTTATAATATTCAAAAAGAACTTAGTTCTCAAAGTGATATATTTGCTTTTTAGCACATAAAAGAGATCTCCTGCAGAAGATTTGCCCTATGTAATATGTCCTTTGATTTCTTGAGGACTGCTTCCATGAGCATTGGTTGTAGATCCAATTAAAAAATGAAATTCTTGACAACTTCAGTCTTTTCTCCATTTACCATGTGGTCGATTTGTCCAGCTGTAAGGATTTTTGTTTTCATTACATTGAGTTGTAATCCATACTGAAGTCTGTAATTCTTTGATCTTCATCAGTAAGTGTTTCAAATTCTGTGTACTTTGAGCAAGTAAGTTTGAGTCATCTACATATTACAGATTGTTTATGAGTCTGCCTCCAATCCTGATGCCTCCTTCTTCATATAGACCAGCTTCTTGTTTTATTTGCTCAGCATACAGAAAGGATACAATCCTGCCACACACTTTTCCTGATTTTAAGTCACTCAGTGTCTCCTTGCTCTGGTTGAACCATTGCTTCTTGGTGTATGTACACGTTCTGCATGAGCACAGTTAAGTGTTCTGGAATTCCCATTCTTCACAGTGTTACCCATAGTTTGTTTGTATCTACACAGTTAAATGCCTTTGCATAGTCAATAAAATATAAGTAAACAGAATTTTCTGCTTTCAGCCAAGATCCATCTGACATCAACAATGATATCCCTAGTTCCTCCTCCTCCTATGAATCAGGCTTCAATATCTGGCACCTTCCTATCAATGTACAGCTGCAACCATTTTTGAATTGTCTTCAGCAAAATTTTATTTGAGTGTATTATTAATGATATTGTTTAAGAATTTTCCCATTCTGACAGGTCACCGTTCTTTGGAATGGGCAAAGATATGGATATCTTATTTTCCAACTACTGATCTTTCTTTGTTTCCAACTTTGGCAGTCAATCACCAGTAATTATTAATGAATCTGATTACATGTTTAATCTGATTCAGACTGAAGAAGTTGGTAGAATTCTTCAGTCTCTTCATCTTTGACTTTTGTGGTTGATGTGTAAATTTGAATAATAGTTGTATTAACTGGTCTTCCTTGTAGGCATGTAGACATTATCCTATCACAGACAGCGTTGTACTTCAAGATGGATCTTGAAATGCTCCTTTTGATGATGAATTCATCCTTTTTACTTTGTCATTCCAGGCATAGTAAATCATTTGATTGTCTGATTCAGAATGGGCAATACCAGTTCATTTCAGCTCATTAATTCCAAGGATATTGATCTTTATACATTCCATTTCATTTTTGATGACTTCTAGTTTTCCTAGAATTTTATGAGTATAAAAAAGGACTTCCTCATTCTGCAATAGATTTATTTTGAGAACTCAGGTTAAGGGAATTGCCTCAGGTCATATAGCCTCAATAAGGCAGATATATAACTAGAACCCAAGGTTTCTGAAAATGTCACATCATCATAAACTCTGTTTTTCTATTGTTGTTAATGATTTTTAAGGAACAAGTTATGTCCAAATTGATCTGTCTTTTTACTGCAAGTTATATAACGTCAGAATATATTTATCTGAGGTTTAACATTTTATAGAAATGCATTTTAGGATTTTTCTTTTCTAAATAAAAAAAAATTTGACAAAGATTAAAGCTATTACCAAATACATTCCTCAAATGTTAATGACAGACAATATTATTTTATCTACTCCATGTATACTGAAACAACTTTTTAGTTCAAAACATAATCATGAAAAGGCAATAGTACTTCATATAGTAATTCTGATTTTTAAATCTTTTAGTTAATACTATGAAGCCCTTATTTATGCCAAAGATAACTTTATTTTTGTAAGTTCAATAGACATTTGTTCTGAGAGGGAAGCTGTTCAATACATAAAAATTTTTTAACCTCATTAGGCAAAGCAGAATGCTTTCTGACATCTACTCACTTTCTATTAAACATAATCAGTTTTTTAAAAAATGCATATAGTCTTGTTGGCAGATCAATTCCAATCAAGGAAATCTGATGAACTACGAAATCCAGAACATGTTAAGCTGCCAACATCAGCTTATACTAAGGGAAACTATTAGCAATTTTGAGAGCACGTCTCAGTTAAAAAGTTAATGAGTTGCATTCATTTCAGGGTGCTTTTAGGTTAAAGGTGAGTAACTTAAGAAAGTGTTTTAGTTTGCATTTCTATATATTATGAGTAACGTATATAAGCATGCAGTTAATTAATTAGAAATGTATGTTATTGTTTAGTAATTTTCTATGAAAATAAATATATTTATGCTAGTGTTAACTGTGATATGTAGTTATTTTGATTGGCCTAAATTTTGAGATATGTAAAATATAGTTTGGGATAAAAAAAACACTTGTCATGCACTGGTGATCCTTGTATCTGACTTTATTCAAATACTGTAAATGGCTTGATGGCTACATATTAGTAAACAAAACTGATTAAACTTCCATATACAAAGATTGAGAGAAAAATGTTAAAGATAGAAAATAGTGGGTATAATGGTTGCAATGCGATGCTTTTTTTTTCTTTCTTTCTGCTTTCTTGCATTTTTCATATTTTCTGAAATTTGTTTGCAGTAGTTAGGAAATTCTATTAAAAATAAATACTCCCACTCCATGTAATCTAATAAAGCTAAACATTCAGAGTTTTCCAAACATGTGGAGATCGCACAAATGTTCTTAATGTCACAGCTACAGCTTCCCAAGCTACATAACTCCTTTTGGGGAGTGATAGCAGATGAGATACATTAGTATTTGTAATCACTCCCCTAATAAAACACTTGGCTTGGAAAATATATTTTCTCCATTTTATTTTCCTTAAAACTTGTTAAAGAAGTGACTAGTATTTGGTTTGTAAGTTATTGTTTTATTGAAGGCATTTTGAAATTTACAACAATAGTATTTAAAACCTATACATTTTAAGGATGAAATTTAGGAAATAATTTCTTGTCAAGGTTAACCACATAGAGAACCATAGTTACTTTGCATGAATTAATATTTTTGACTGGAGATATTTCTGAACTTGAGGTAGTGATTATTCATGTATCTATTAATAGCAAATATGTGTTGTAAACATTGAATACATTTGTGTAATACAATTAGACAAGAGATGTGAGCATTCACATTTATTGAAATTTAAATAAAGTTATTATTAACTGACACCTGGTGTGGCTCTGTAGGATCAGCCCTGGACTGAAAACCACAAGGTCGACAATTCCGATGTTCCTTGGAAACCTTATACAGGGTTGCTCTGAGTCTGAACTGAGTCGACAGCACTAAACAACAAACAGCAACAAAAAATATTATCGGAAAGACAATAACGTAATTACTATCTTTAAAACAAAAAGTTAAAGCCCTTCATTCAGGTCAATAGACAGAGCTGGTGAAAGAAATGAAAAAACACACTTATCTTTTTACTTCCGTCTACAAATACAATGCGTCAGAATGCAAAGTCATTTGAACTGCAAAGTCAGTGTTTCAAGCTCACCAGCTGCTCCTTGGAAACCCTATACAGGGTCGCTATGGGTCGGAATCGACTTGACAGCACTTAACAACAACAACAACAAACATAAAAGTTCTTTTGTAGATGCAGCTACCTGTCAGTATCTGTCTGTTAATTGTTAAATGTGTGATTCTCCCTACCGGTTTTAAGTTGTTGTTAAGTGCCATAGAGTCTCTTCTGACTCATAGTGACCCTGTATAGGGTTTCTTTGGAGCCACTGTTGGGTTTGAACCGCTGACCTTTTGGTTAGCAGTTTTATAAAAGCCAGAATCTTAGAGGTGATAAACTGCGTGTAACAAAGCCAACCATAAAACTGTTTACAGCCTCATACTGTACTGGCTGGCTACTTTTGAATTAATTTCTGTAAACTATTTTAGCCAGTAAAACCCCTGTGAAAAGGATATAATTAGGTATTTTATAGACTTCTGCTTTATCACACTCTAAAGAATGTGATGAACCTAATGTTTGTCATTATTTTCATTTTATTTTGTTTTTGACAGTCAGAATACTAGAAAGTGTGGTTGAATTAGAAAGATTTTGATAAATCTGTTGCTGTTGGATGCTGTCAGATTGATTATAGACTCTTATCAGCCTCAGGTATATTTTGTTTATTTGGTTTGGGCTTTAATCTTGATAGAAGCAGACTACCAGAGTCTTTCTCTCAATGAGCTGCTGCTGTTGTTGTTATGTGCCGTTGAATTGGTTCTGACCCATAGTGACCCTGTATAGGGTTTCCCAGGAGCGGGTGTTGAGTTTGAACCACCATTCTTGCAGTCCTTCAGTTAGCAGCCGTGGAAAGATTGGCATGTAAGACTTTAACCACTGTACCACTAGGGCTCCTTTAAGAAGTTAATTATATTACTGAAATATGATAGTATATAAAAGGTATTCTATGTTTCTTAGAATTTAGATTAAGAATATGATGATCTGCTTTGAAGAATTTTTTTTGTGAGTTGTAGAGAGTAGGATACTGAAGCACAAATATTATTATTAAGTTTATTTAGAATATTGAATGTCTACTATAAGCAGTCCAAGAAAAAGCATGGACAAGGGGGCTAAGAAATGGAAAAGTTAAAAGTGATTCAGAAAATATTTTTTATCTCTGAGATTTAAAAATTTTTTAATGATACTCTCCTTTTAATGGCATAAGGCCACACAGAAGGTGAAATGCTTATCACTGTTACTAAGTCCTTTTCTTTTTTAGTCACTTGTTCACTAAACATTTGTGACAAATATTTAATATGCCAGTCTTTTTCTTTGCTTTTAATATTCTGTAAGAGCATTTTCTATAAAGAAAATGTTGAGTACATTTCACTACAGAAATGAAAATGAAAGTCTGACTTTGAGAAAAAACTCATGCTAGAAGAACTGAAGAGTACAAAAGAAGCAAGTTACAGTCATAGATTTAGGAAAAGCTTACTTTCTGAGGAAGCTAAAACACTAGGTACAGTGATTTCCCATTAATATCAGCATTTTATTAATAAAGAAAAAGAGGAGATTTGACGATAGGCAAGCAACAGGCAGTTTCTGGCACAATTATAATGCCAGTAATTATTTCAAATAAGTGAAGAACAAAAGATTGAGAGTCAACAACCAGAGTTCTAATTCAACTCTGCTGTTAACTGTCACAGCTAAAGCAATATAGCTGTCGACATACATGGACACTGAGAACATAAAAGAGCAGTACCAGGACGCTCTAAATCTGGAGATTTATGGCACTAAGCTACCAGGTAGGATTGTTGGTGGCTAGGCAAGGCCTATATATAGTAGGAAGCCAACTATATAAATTAAGATACAGAGCTGAGGCGATATTAAAAAGCTTTATTTCTCAAGAGGGTAGCCTAGTGTGAATAACTACAAAGCTTAATCAGCATTGGACCTTACCTGATTTTCCTCAACTGCTTTTAGTTGGTGCCTATCCCCACAGCTCCCCAATTCCCAGGATGGCAGTTCTCACTGTTTCATATCCTTAAAATGCTGTCTAATATATGATGTTAAGAACTTATATGACTAAAGAAACTGAAGAATCCCTAATCCTGAAAAATTTAATCACTCTTTCATTACCTACTTCTGGCATCATGAAGTAAAAAATAGACATAATACTAAACTCTGAAATAGGAAGTTCAACCAAATTATGATTTTCCTCAAAATATTGATTTTAATATTTTTTCTTAAAATATGAAATATCAAATCCTATTCAAAATATTTGATATCCTGAGCATCCTATGTTACTTTGAGAAACTGAGGTCTACTAACTAGATGTTAATTTTTCATTTGTAATATAGATCACACTACCATTTTATGTATGACTTGAAAAGTTTTATATTAATTATTAAGAAGTAAAGGATTCTGAAAGCAGTATTTCAAAGGGAATGTGTGTAAAATATCAACTTTTGTTTCCAAAGTTTAGCTGCAGTGAAATTTATGGAAAATCATGTAGTCAAGAATCAACTTGACTAACTGGCCTAAAATTGTTAGATGGAATACCTTAATCCAGATTTAAAACATTTACCCAAACTGTTTTACTGCCAAAAGTAAGGACTGGTGTAGATAAAGGTCCTAGTCAGAAAAAAATATGAGTGAGAGAAACTTCATTCGTTCATGTATTTAACACTGAACATTCAAGAAGCACTGAGCATCTTATATTTAGTGGCTGTTGTCAAGACAATATTGCCATAAAGTTGAGGTCAACTCATAGTGACTGTGTAGAACAAAGTAGAACCGCTCCACAGGGTTTCCAGGGCTATAATCTTTATAGAAGCAGACGGTCTTTTCTCTTCTGTGGAGCAACTGATGGCTCTGAACCACCAACCTTTAGTTAGCCAAGTGCTTAACCAGTGTGCCACCAGGATTCCTTCATTTAGTGCCACATGGTTGCAAATCCATAGTGAAATTACTGCAGTAAAGTCTTGGTGACATTAAAATTAAAAAAAAAAATTGACGTTAGCTTTCAGTGAAATTTGGTAAGCCTAGGCACTTCACAACAACAAATTTACTTAGACAATTCAGTGTCTACAAGATAAAATGAAAAGAGCCACTTGCTCATATGACGTTCAACGATACTTTTGAGTGTCATTAAGAACATTAGAAATACTGAAATAGAAAATTCATATAAAAGTTAAATTTTATAACATTTCATTGCTCTTAAATTTGTGACTAAAGAAAACAGTTTTAAATTGTTTCATTTAAAATCATTGTTTTCTTTAAAAACCATGTTTTTTTTAAAAAAAAAAAATTGAGGGAATAAATTTACTTACAGTTTTCTAAAGTTTTCTGTCTTTCAACTGTGTTCGGGAATTACACTTCACTTACATTTCCTTTTGTATATTACTTAAAGATTACCCCAAACCTTAACCACGTTTCTACTTTCCATTCAGACTTCAGTCCTTCACATCCAGGCAGTTCTCAATTCCAGTCACTGTTTCCAAAAATACCTTCCAGTCCAGCCCTAATTACCATGCTTTAATCCAGAACTCTCACCATTCCCTATGTGGATAATTGAGAATTTACTATGCACTGTCATTGCTTTTTCACATTTTTTGTTACTTGAAATGTGGTCCTTGAATTAGAATAGTTTGAGTAAAGATCCCTGTGGAAATTGTTGGTTCTTTAAGGGAAAGGATTGTATCTTTCTTGCTCATCTTTAGATAGTACCATTACCTAGCACAGAGTAAGTTTATCAACACATGTTTGAAAATAGAAAATATTACGTTTATGATACATATTGTCTTTCAGTGTACCTTCAGTTATCTCTTTTACTTATTTACCTTATTTTGTCCAGTCATCTGAAATAAAGCATAAACCATTTCTTTCTCTTCTCTGTAGTATTTATAAGGAGTCCTGGTATGGCGCTACAGGATAAGCACTGGACCATAGATCAGTTTGAATTACAAGGTCTGTGGTTCAAACCTGCCAGCAGTTACTTGAAAACCCTACACAGTAGGGGTGGTGAACCCTTTTTCTACCAAGGGAAACCATTTGGATATTTATAACATCTTTCACTGGCCATACAGAATTACAAATTTAAAAATTAACTGGCTATATTTGGTCAAACATTTAATTAACTCACCCTGTGGGTTGTCTTGGCAGGGCCAGATCAAACGATTTTGAGGACATTATGGTGGCCCACTGGCCAGATGTTCCCTACCTTTGCTGTACAGGGCCACTGTGAGTCAGAACTGACTCAATGGCCATAATATTTTCTTTTAAAAACTGGTAGTGTAGTGGTTACACATCGGGCTTCTAACCAGGAGGTCAGCAGATAGAATCTACCGGCTGCTCTGAGGGAGAAGGATGAAGTTGTCTGCTCCTGTAAAGATTTAACAGCCTTGGAAGCCCTATTCAGGATAGCTGTGAGTTCGAACTGACTTGATGGCACACCACCATAGTATTTATATAAGTGAATATGTTACTGATAAAGGTTTCGGTTAGTAACCCTTGTAAGCAAAGCTATATAGGTATAATAGATTTAATGTGGTCATCTAGTTTGTTTTTATCCATAGCTTAAAACAATCTTAGTCAAGTAAGGTTTTTTAGTAAACATTTAATATCTTAAATCTTAGAAATTAAGGAAAAAGAGTTAAAAATTTTACTCCCTTTTGATGTTTTTGATTGATCAAAAGCAAATAATATTTGATTCAAGTATATAAATTGTATTCGTCTTTCCTGATAGTTTATTGAAAAAATAACTGGTTTATGTTCCATAATCCTTTTACAGCCACCATTCTCTTAGTTACTTAGCAAAACAAATCTGCGATAAAAGCTTCAGAATTTCCTAACTATCCTTTCCTTATTTTCTATAATTTAGGAGTCAGAAGACATTATATAACCTAATATTTGCAATTTCCTTAGAAAGTATTTGTTTTCTAAATGCCAAGGGAAAAAAATGTAGATGATAATATCACTAGTTGGTAAGTTTGGGGCTTCAGTCTGTTCTATTCCTTTTTGGCACAAGTATATTTCCCTATCAGAATAAAAACATAATTGTAAAAAGTATATCAGGATAAAGGACTTCGATGCTGTCGTTGTTAAGTGCCATTGAGAGGATTCTGACTCATAGTGACCCTGTTTAGAGGTTCCAAGGACTGGCTGGTGGGCTTGAACCATCAAACTTGTGATTAGCAGTCAAGTGCTTATCATATAGAACTCCAAAGAAGTAGTGCTTATCATATAGAACTCCAAAGAAGTTGAAATAGCCCCTTAAATCTTGGCCAAAAATTGATTCTGTTATTAATAAGATACTTTAAAACTGAATGTAGATTCATTTACAGACTCCGTTATGAGTCTCTCTCTTTGGCTCCAAGTATCACAAATGTCACTTTTATATTTTTCAGTTTATGTGATGCATGCTGCCTTAGTGCCTTGCCGATGAGTATAATAGAAAAAAGAAAACCTAAGCTAATCAAAAGCTTCCCCTGCTGGTGAACATAAAACTGTTTTGATGGCTTACTTAGTGGTTTATGGTCTAAAAATGCAGGTGGTACAACTATTGTTCCCATTAGCTTAATTTGAAATCACATCAAAAAGATGATCATTTTTCTCAGAATTCAAAAATTATGTTTAATATGAAAATTACTGAAATTACTTAGTATGAATATTACCTTTCATATATAGGAAGGTGGCTGTATGTGCTGTTTTTTAATGACTCAATCCTTCCTTGGCATAATCTTGGTGGTGCTTTTATGACTGAATATTGTGATCAGTCGCTTTTAAAGTATAAGAACATCTTTGTAACATCAATTAAGTATATATAGTGGTTAGAAGCACAGATTTTAAAATGAGACAACCCTGGGTTTGAATGACAGCTTTGTTCCTTGGTGTTTCTGTACCTGAGAAGAGTTATTTAACTTGGTTATATCTGAATTCCCTCTATTGTAATGTAGGGACAATAACACCCACCGTATGAGGTGGAGTTGTTTTGAAGATTAAGGTATTTAATTTATTCAGAGTGCCTGAAACAAAGCATAATACTTGGAACGTGGTGATGTTGCTATTATCCATTTTGATAGCATGAGTAGTATTTGTATTTTTAGCACCCATTGACTGAAATATTCATAGACCCTTTGTGATTAGAAACCATGCCATAAAATAATAACTCAAGAAATTTTTATTGTTTGGGTTGCCTCTAATGCTCCAAACTAAATTCCTAGTTCAACATTCTTTTTAAAGACAGCTACATTTAAGTTAAAAAAAAAAAAAAAAATGTTATCTTTCACACCAAAGAAACTTACTATTTCTGTACCTGAGAAGAATTTTTTAACTTCACTATGTCTGTATTTCAATATTCAATATTCTGGTGATATCTGACTGTATTTGCTGCTATTCATAAGGCTTTCAGTGACTAAATATACAGAAGAAATCTGCCTTTCCTTCTTCCTATCTGTCTTAGTCTGGAAACCCAGCTGAAACCTGTCCACCATGGATGACCCTGCTGGTATTTAAAATACTAGTGGCATAGCTTCCAGAATCACAGCAACATGCAAGCCACCACAGTACGACAAACTGAATGATGAGTGGTGGAAAGAACTTAACTGTATTTTGTTATTAAGTGCCGTTGAGTTGGCTCCAAATCATAGTGACGTTGTATAGGGTTTCTGAGCATTATCTGGTGGGTTTGAACTGCTGAACTTGTGGTTCGCAATCCGATGCCAATCCTATAGCACCACACCAGGAATATTAAATTAGTAATATTAGCAATAAATTATTATTTTAATAGAATTCCTCTCCTAAATCTGAATTCATTACTTTAAATCTTAATTAAGTAAATGCATTTATATTGACATGTGCAAGATAGATGAAAACAGACTCAGATTGTGTCTAGGCACTGAGCAGTATTATTCATTTAATACACTAGCATTATGTTTGTGTGTGTGTGTGCCTCATTCAAGATGTTAATATTGAAAAATCTCAAATATATATACAAGGGGTTGTGTGCTGTGGAGACGGTTCCAACTCACAGCAACCCTGTACAGGGTTTCCAAGGCTGTAAATCTTTACAGGAGCAGAAAACCTCTTCTATCTCCCGTGGAACAGCTGGTAGTTTTGAACTGCTGACCTTGTGGATCGCAGCCCGATTTGTAGCCACTATGCTACCAGACAGACCAATATATACCTCTGGTTCTTTTGTGATACTTTCTTGATAGACTACTCACTCTCCATGGCATAAATCCAGGCTTGATTCCCAGCCAGTTCCCAAGTGTAGCAACCCCGCATCTGTCAGTGGAGGCTTGTGTGTTGCTATGATGGTGAACAGATTTCAGAGTTTTCAGACTAAGATGGACTAAAAGTCAGCTAATGAAAACTCTATGGATCATGTTCTGCATGAGTTAAACAGCAGTTTAAAAGGACAACAACAACAAAAACTTCATCACTGTGTTAATTATCATTATGGGCAATATTATATTACATCATCTACTCCCCAATCATATTTTCAAATCTTATATACATATCCTTTATTTATCAGTTATCTCATTATCAACATTTTGTATTGTTACCAAAAATAAAAAAATCCATCCAACCATTTTACCCATTGATGAGGTATGTCAGGCAGTAATAAACGCTAAGTTGCAAAGTGAGAGTAAAGATGGCGGTGATGTTTGAGATTTATGTGTTAACTTGGCATGGCCATTTTTCAGTGGTTTAGCAGTTCTGTAAGGATGAAATTTGACAGTTACATAATGATACATACATTCTCCATTTTAAGGTGTCATGTAATTTTTATTTTTGTGTAACGCAAGTTTTCACATAGTGTCCTGGTCTTTGGAGTCTAGCTATGTCAATAAATGAGGAGTGGGTGTACTTATCATTTCATCTGTAAATGTTTCAGTTTGCATCTCTAAAAGATTAGGACTCTTGTTTTCTACAAAACCACAATACCACTAGCACACTTTAAGCCAGCTAGCCAATTACCATCAATTTGATTCCAATTCAGGTGACCCCATGTGTGTCAAAATAAAATTATACTATAGGGTTTTCAATGGCTGATTTTTTTTTTTTCAAGTAGATCAACAAGTCTTTCTTTCATCTATAATTTGAATATGTGCCGCTGTGTGGACTTGAACCACCAAACTTTCAATTTGACCTTCACTTTTTGTACCACCGAGACTTCTATCACACTTCAAAAATAATATTTATGTAGTATAACTAGATATTATTCAAACTATCAATTGTCCCATAATTGTCATAATTTTTATAAGTTTATGTATTTGAATCTATATCCAAATATATGGGTAAGTAAAAAAATATGGCTACTAGGATTCTGGTTTAAACATAATTGTGTTTAAGCATGTCACTGGTAAGTGGATGGCTGTAGACAAGTTCTCTCAGTAATGCAGTGGTCTTAGTTTCATTAAGGTGCCTTCCAAAAAAAGGTCCAATCAAAACAGTGGTTTCCAAGAGACTCTGATAGACCAGTTAAATTCAAGGCGGAGAGGTCTGTTCAGAAAGTTTCTGAGGCTGATTTTTGTGATTCCAAAGTGGTAATCTTGGCAGATAGTTTCAAAGGACGCAGGATGATCATGAGGAAAAGTTCAAATGCATTAGTGAAAAAACAGGGGGGGAAAGTTGCACCAAAACAGTGCACCTGATATTCTTCGCGGGTAGCAAAGGTTGCCCTATACGACTTTCTTTGGGAGCTCTTACCCTATCTACCCTACAGCCCTGATCTTAACCTAGCCCTTCAGACTTTTTCTTTTTCTCCAAACTCCAATAACATTTTAAAGGAACATGATTTGAGTTCTTCAAGGATGTCAGAACTGCTTTTTTGATGTAGTGTAAATCAATAAGTGCAGAATACTTTGGAAAACAGTTAGAAAGATAGAAACACCATCTTCAGAAGTTTATAGATCTAGATGGAAGATAAGTTTAGAAGCAACAATTTCACATATTGATATTTTTGTTTAATAGAGATTACTGTGATTTTATAGCAAAATTGGAGTTGTTGATATAAAGTCTTTTAAGACTTTCTTAATCTTCCCCTATTATTTTGTACTTCCTAAAATATATTTGGTGAAGAAATGAAGCCATTTGTAGGATTTTCCACAGATTAGATATTGTTGTATACTTTAACATATGCTCTTTATCCCTTTTTGCCTGTAAACTTATGATATTTACTAAAAACTTGATAAAATTCAGATTTTATTTGTTTGGGGGTCAAACTGCTTTATAGATAATAGTTTGTACTTCCATCAGGAGGCTAATAATGTCCTTCCCATTTTTTTCTTTGTAGTGAAATAGTCAGCCACACAAATTCAATGTTTGTTGTTAAGTCTTACAAAATGCTGATACTTTAATTCTTTCATCCCGTCTTCATTTACTGGATATAATATTTATAATAAGAGACACATTTGCTCATCTATAATTTGGGTATTCCAGTATTTTGGTTGAAAACAATACATAGGAATATAGCCATAGAAATAATATATGAAATATATATATATGAAAAAATCAGAGGCCAGAAGTTATTATAAATTTAAATGTAACACATAAAATTCTTAAAGTTTCTACACGTTTTATAAATTTCAAAATGTATGTAGAGTTACCTGTTATTTAAAACGTACTGATCTCTCCTATCTATTTTGTTTGTAATATGTTATTTCTGTAAAATGTTAATTTAAAGGGAATGCAGTGGTGTCTTTTGAAAGAAGAGGATGTCATTCCCCGGATCAGGGCGATGGAAGGTCGTAGAGGAAGACCACCCAATCCAGAGAGACAGCGAGCAAGAGAAGAATCCAGAATGAGACGTCGGAAGGGTCGGCCTCCAAATGTTGGCAATACTGAATTCTTAGATAACACAGATGCCAAATTGCTACGAAAACTGCAAGCTCAAGGTAAGAAACATTCTGTATGTGACACTAAAACAGTCATGGTTTTTAGGATATTTCTTACATTTGTGACTTAGCAATGATTGACATTGCTTTCAGTTTCTAAAAAGTAGGTATTTGTGTTGGAATAAAAATAAGAAATTAAGAATTCTCTAATTAATTAATTAATTCTCTAATTAAGAATTAGAGTCCTTTGATTAGGTAATCCCTTTTTAAGAGCCATACTCATAAACATATCCTGCCCTATTATTTAGAATTGCGAAGTAGGTGTTATGGATTGAATTATGTCTCTCAAAAACACGTGTTATAAATCCTCACCTCAGTGCCTGTGGTTATAATCCCATTTCAGAATGGATTGTTTTTGATATGTGATTCAGACAGGTTTAGTGTAGGGTCTACCTTGAGTCAATTTCTTTTGAGATTTAAAGGAGATCAGATGCAAGCAAGCAAGGAGAGATGTGGGGAGATGCCAACCAGGAGCAGAAGCAACAAAACAGACAAACACCTTCCTCCAGAACTGACAGAGAAAGCCTTCCCTTAAAGCCGGTACCTTGAATTCAGACTTCCAATCTCCTACACTGAGAAAATAAAATTGGTTCTTAAAGTCATCCACTTGGGATATTTCTCTTATAGCAGCACTAGATAATTAAGACAATTTGGTCCTAGAAGAGTGAGGTGTTACTCTAACAGATACCTAAAATGTGACAGTGGCTTTGGAATTGGGTAATGGGTAGAGGCTAGAAAGTTTTAAGGAGCCTAATAGTAAAAGGGAGTACTGGTGTGGCTCTTGGGTTAATGCATTGGACTGCAAAGTTGGTTTGAACTACAAGGTTGGTGGTTCAAGCTCACCAGCCACTCTTTGGAAACCCTACACAGGACCGCTATGGCAGCACTTAACAACAGTAGTAAAAGAGCTCTGGGGACACAGTGGGTTTGTTAACTGAAAGATTAGCAGATTGAATCCAGCTACTGTATGGGAGAAAGATGAGGCAACCTGCTTCCATAAAGATTTACAGCCTCAGAAACCCTTTGAAACAATTCTACTCTGTCATTACAGGTATTGGGTTCTGTTCAGTCAGAACTCAATGGCATTGGATTTTATGAAGTCACAAAGAATTCTTTTGAATTATTTTCAAATGTTTGATTGTCTTGAGGAGACTGTTGGTAGAATTTTGGATGTCAAAGGTAATTTTTGTGAGTACTCATGAGGAAATAAAGGGGCCCTGGTAGCATAGTGGGTTACAAGTTGAGCTGCTAACCACAAGGTCAACAGTTCAAATTTGCAAGCCACCCTGTAGGAGAAAGATGAGGCTTTCTGCTCCTGTAAAGATTTACAGCTTCTGAAACCCTATACAGAATCTCTGTATAGGGTTTAGTATAGTATATATAGTATAGTCGGAACCGACTCCACAGCACACAACCACCACCACCACCACCACAAGAAAATAAGGAGAGTTATAGAGAACACCTCACTCTTCTTAAAGAATACATATGGTGCCAGCAACAGAATGGTAGTAGAAATGTAGATTTTAAATGTGCTTCTAGTGAGATTTTAGAAGAAAATGATGGGTAGGTTATTGGACAATGGAGGAAAGGAATTCCTTTTTATGAAGTCATAAAGAACTTATCTGAATTATGTTCAAATGATTGATGGAAGGCAGAACTTATAAATGATGGATTTGGAAGTCTGACTGATAAAATTTTTTAGCAAGATCTTTAAAAAGCCCTGTGGTTTCGCCTTGGCACTTACAATAAAATGCAAGAGGGAAGACATGGACTTTAAAATGAAATGTGGAAAATGAAAACAATGCTTAAAGATTTGGAATATTCTGTTGTATAAACTAAGGACATATATCTTAAATTTTTCACTAAGGATATGGATACACAATCTGTTGTTAAAGAAATTAAGCCTGTGATTGATGAATCTAACCATCTCCTATAGCAGAAAAACAATCATATACCCATCCAAGTTGTCCCTCAAATATTATGGTGAAATTAGGACATTTCCTAATAAACATAAATTAAAGGAATTTGTAATAGCCAGACCAAACAATAAATGATGATTATAAGGGAGGTGAAAGTATTCATATGCTAGAGAATAGACACAGGTTAACATGGGTGACAGGGCAGGCAATATAAAACAAGAAAAAGGTTAGCCAAGGAGAGATGAAGGTAGCCTGAGACATAAGGAAGAATGTGATAGTCTCATCTTTCTGCCATGGAGAGACTGGTGGGTTTGAACTATCAGCTTTGAGGTTAGCAGCCCAACATTTAATGCACTACACTACCAGGGTTCCTTAATATGATATATGTAGGTGCCTTATATTTACAAGCATACACAAGGAGTTTTCAAAAAGTTTGTGGAAGAATGGAATGAAATGATAATGGAATGTTTCTATGAATGTTTTGAAGTTCCCTCGGTTCAAACATACACCAATGGAAAATATAGCTTTAATAATAAAAAGTAACGTAGAAGACGAACTGGATTTGATTTCTTCTCAGGAATTTTCATTGTCTGTGTGAATAAAACCAAATTCCAGAGGAAATGCTTAAGAAATTTTTCATTTATTATAAATGAACACCACCATAGTGATGAATTCATTGGTGTTACTTTATTTTTATTATGCAACAAAAACTCCTAGAACAGAATACTTTAAAAATAAAAGACACTAATTCTTGCTCACCAGTAGAATTGTGAGCAGCTTTTTGTTGCACTTTGCAGAAATACCTTTGTACGTGTTTGAGCATACATACCTTCTATCCCTCACTTGCTCCCGTATGTGCATCGTTTTTGAATTTTGAAATAAATGGATTTATACATTAGCTATTGCTGTGTGTGTTTAAAAGTACAAACGTGGCTATTAAGCTTTAAAGGCTTGCACAGAAAGGGAATGAATTTGCTATTTTTAAACTTAATTTATCTTAAATATATTTCTGCATCAGAACTTATGGAGTCCTGTAGGATCAGCACTGGACTGCTAACCACAAATCTGGCAGTCAGACCCACCAGACGCTCCTTGGAAACCCTGTACTGAGTAGCTATGATTCAGAACTGACTCGATGGCACTTAAAAACAACAACAACAACATCAGAATTTGTATATTAACCACATTCTCCTCAGTGATTGCCTATGAAGTGATGTCACGTATGACTCTACCATACTTCATTTACTCAGTCTTTTTTTTTTAATACTTAATGTATTCCTGATCTTTTCTGTAACAAACAGTACTGTAGTAAATACAAGGGAGCTACAGAAGGTATGTAGGAAATAATCATTGTTTTTTAATTCCGTGAACTTTTTTAAATCCCCTTGTATGTAGTTCATATATGCAGAAAGGTCGCAAAGTGATGCTACTAGGATTCCAGTTCACACATACAAGTGTTTATTTTTTGTTTTAAATGTGTTCAGGCAAGTCTCTGTAGTCAGTGAGTAGCTGCAGACAGGTTCTCTGAGTAACTAGTAACTAGGAAACACTAGTCTGCTTAGGCCTTCCAAAGAAAGGTACAATCAAAACAGTGACTTCTAAAGGGATCTCCTGAACCAGTTAAATTTAAGACAGAGAGTTTAGCTCAAAAAGTTAAGACAATTATTCTCTGGGATCCCAAAGGGAGAATTTTGATAGATTTTTTTGAAGGACACAGGATGATCATGAGAGCTTTTTAGAAAGTTTAAGGAAAATTGAAAATGGCATTGGTGAGAAGAAAGCCAGAAAAGTCATGCTGAGGAATGCACCTGCTTATACTTTGCCGGTAGCTAGTGTGTCCTAGGATATAATTTGTTAGGAATCTTTACTCCATTCACCTTAAAACCCTGATTGTGCACCTTCATACTTCGTTTTATTCCCTAAATTCAAAGAACACTTCAAAGGGATATAGTCTTAGTCCCTCAAAAGATTCCCAAACT
>NW_006408699.1:3390819-3411608 GCF_000296735.1 Chrysochloris asiatica
TGGGCTCAAGCATGGCAACAATTGTGAAATTGGCCCAGGATCAGACTGTGTATCGTACTGCTGTGCATAAGGTCGCTATGAGTCAGTACTGACTTGATGGCACCTAACAACAACATACAAATGGATGTCACCAGATGGAATACACAGAAATCAAATCAACTACATCTGTGGAAAGATATGTGGGAAAGTTCCATATCATAAGCCAAAACAAAGCCAGGAGCAAACTATTGTACTGGCCATCATTTCTCATGTGGAAGGTCAGGCTGAAGCTGGAGAAAATTGAAACAAGTCCACAAGAGCCAAAATACGACCGTGAATGTATACTGCCTGAATTCAGAGACCATCTCAAGAACAGATTTGATGTATTAGACACTAATAACTGAAGACCAGAAGAGTTGTGGGATGATATCAAGAACATCATCCAGGAAGAAACCAATATGTCATTAAAAAGATAAGAAAGAAAGAAAACACAAAAGTGGATTTCAGAAGAGACTCTAAAACTTGCTCTTGAACATGAAGAAGCTAACCCAATTGGAAGAAATGAGGAAGTAAAAGATCTGAGCAGAAAATTTCAAAGTGCAGCTTGAGATGGCAAAGAAGGTGCTATAATGAATTGTGCAAAGACCTGGATATAGGAAACCTAAAGGGAAGAACACGCTTAGCATTTCTCAAACTGAAAATTTTTTAGGAAAAAATGCAAGTGTCAACTTGCAATATTGAGGAATTATATGAGCAAATATTGAATGGTGCCGAAAGTATCAAAAGAATTTGGAAGGAATACACAGTTACTATACTAAAACGAATCAATCAGTGTTCATTTATTTCAAAAGGTACATATAATCAATCAAAAGGTACATATAATCAAAAGGTACATATAATCAAAAGGTACAATGGTTTTGAAGTAACAAGTCCTAGCAGCATTACTGAAAACCGAGGTTCTGGGAATTGTCATAACACAAATTGAAATTTTTCAACAAATTGATACAACACTGAAGATACTCACTCACCTATGTCAAGATATATGGAAGAGAGCTACCTGACCAACAGATTGGAAGAGATCTATGTTTGTGCCCATTCCAAAGAAAGATGACCCAATAGAATGCAGAAATCACTGAACAATATCATTAATATTACATGGAAGTAAATTTTTCCTGAATATAGTTCAATAATGATTGCAGCAGTTCATTAACAGGGAGCCATCAGAAATTCAAGTGGGTTTCAGAAAAGAATGTGAAGAAAGGAATATCAATGTTAACTTCAGGTGTATCTTGGCTGAAAGTAGAGAAAACAGAAAGCTGTCTACTTGTGTTTTACTTACTGTACAGAGGTATACAACTGTATATATCATAACAAACTCTGGCTAACATTGTGAAACACCTAACTGTGCTTATGACACATCTGTTCATCAACCAAGAGTCAGTCATTAACAAGGGAACACTGAATGGTTTAAAATCTGGGAAGGTGTGTATCAGGATTGTATCCTTTCACCATACTTATTCAGTCTGTATGCTGAGCAAATAATCCAATGTTGTTGTTGTTGTTAAGTGCTGTCGAGTCAGTTCCAACCCATAGCGACCCTGAACAGGCATGGGAAGGTGGATGGAATGTAAATAGGAACCACAGGGAGGAAACAGGATCACTGTTGTTGCATAGAGGAGATTGCAGTTATTGAAATGAAGCAAAGTATACGATTTGTTTAATGTAAACACTGATGCTCTTGTCTGTAAGGTTTCACTCTTCTCGATTTAAAATGTAAAGAAAAAAATAAAGTGAGCAAAAACTTGAGTTTGAAGACTAAGGTGTGCCTAACCCAAGCCATGGTATTTTCAGTTGCCTCATATGTATGTGAAAGTTGGACAATGAATAAGGATGAGCAAAGATGAATTGATGCACTTGAATTAGGATGTTAGTAAATAATATTTAAAGTACCATAGAGTGCCAGAAGAACAAACAAATTTGTCTTGGAAGAAGTTCAGCCAGAATGCTTCTTAGAAGCAAGGTTGGTGAAACTTTGTCTCTTGAAGGATCAACAAAAAATAGGAACACCCTCAACAAGATGGAATGATACAATGACAACAACAATGGGCTCAAACATAGCAATCATGGGTTAGGATAACACAGGCAAGACAGCGTTTAATTCCGTTTTACATACAGTCGCCATGAGTCAGAAATGATTCAATGGCACCTAACAACATTATAAAACAAAGGATTAAGTGCTTAGTTAATATTCTTTCAAGGAATTAAAATTCTGCTGAAAGTTTTTGAGAGTAGTAGCTTATGGACTATGGAGTTCAGAAGTTTGTATCTTGACTCTTCTACTTAACCTCTGTGCTCCTCAGTTATTGTATTTATAAGCAGGGTACAATATTACCCATTTCATGAGGGTGTTGTAAAGAGCAGCTGGTAGACTCAAACCACCAACCTTGTGGTTCGCAGTCTGGTGCCTTTAGGGTCACTGCACTCCTGGCTGTTACATTAATCCTGGGTTTAAAAAAATAAAAAAAAAGAACCGAAAAACCCTACAAAATTCAAGTGTTAATTGCTTGTGACGATAGAATCCGCTGGAGATAGCTCGTTCACATGTGTGGGATAAATTGGCTCCTTGAGTCTCAACCATCAGCAGCCTAGCCAAAAGTGTCCTCACAGTAATGGACAAGATACAGAAGCAAGAGAATTTAAGCATTTTTTTCAAGGCTATCCTTGCATCACAAGGAGCCCAGATGACTCATTGGTTCAGGGCTTAGCTGCTAACCAAAAGTTCAGCAGTTTGAAGGCCAACAGTGTAGCTGCTCAGAAGAAAAGACCTGTTTCCATAAAGATTACAGCCTTGGAAACCCTGTGGAGCAGTTCTCCTCTATCAGATAGGGCTGATGTGCATGGGAATAGTACTCAACAACAACACTTGTATCACAAACATTAATATCCTATTAACCAGAGAACATCACGTGGCTAAATTCAGAATCAGGGAAGGTGGAAATTCAATCTCTTAAGAGGAGCTACAAGTCACAATGTAAATGTCATGGATGCAGAGAAGAATAAATAATTCATTCATTATTTGTATCAGTCTAGGTAGACCAATATAAATTTATAGTCATGACTTTGTAGCTCCTCTTAAGAGAATGAATTTCCACTTCCTTGTTTATATCAGTGTATTCCAATTTCTTAAGGAGCTCTGTCTGGTAGCATAGTGGTTACGAATCAGGCTGTGAACCTCAAGATCAGCAGTTCGAAAATACCAGCTGCTCCAATGGAGAAGGATAAGGCTTTCTGCTCTGTAAAGATTTACAGTCTTGGAAACCCTGTATAGGGTCGCTATGAATTGGAACCAACTCCAAGGCATGTAACCACCACCACCACCCCAATTTCTTACATTTGTTTTTGAAAATTAAGAGAACCAGTATGTCCTTAAATCTCCATTTATTCTATATTCTTTGGGTATTTCGCCCCTTTCCTTCAGAAATGAAACTATCAATGAATTTATGAGCATTCGCTATTGGTCTGACTGATTAAAATACTAAGTTTGAGTGACTTTGTATTTGTTTGGGAGTCTCTCTCTTTCTTGTGCATTTTGTTATATAGCGTAGTGGTTACGAATCAGGCTGCAAACTTTAAGGCCAGCAGTTCAAAACTACCAGCGGTTCCACGGGAGAAAGATGAGGCGTTCTGCTCCCGTAAAGATTTACAGTCTCGGAAACCCTGTACAGGGTCGCTATGGGTCGGAACTGACTCGAAGGCACCTAACAACAACAACAACAAGACAGAGGCTAAATTGCCATCCTTACAAGTTAGCAGCTGCTTTCTTCCTGACTTGGGATTACCGAAGATGTCAAATTTTTTTTTACTTAAGTGAGCTTCTATAATGAAGATCAAGAGAACATCATTTTTGTGTAGTTCTGTCTGTATATGGGGTTACACCTGATGAAATAGCTTTGTGATTTCTAGGAAAAATGAGCATGGCATATTCTTTCTTAGTATCTGCCTAAGTTCAGTTAAGTTTCTTAAATACTGTACCTTTCATAATGATGCTTATTTCACACCATTCTTGTTTTTAGTTTAGGTGCTGTATAATTTTGTTAGTAATATTCTTTGGAATTTTGTGGGCTTTTTTTCAGAAATAGCCAGACAAGCAGCACAAATAAAACTTTTGCGAAAACTTCAAAAGCAAGAACAGGCTCGAGTTGCCAAAGAAGCTAAAAAGCAGCAGGGTAGGTGACTTAAAAGATGACATCAACTCCAACAGTGAATATACTGTGCATTTCATAAGAAGCTTCTCTCCTTCTCACATCTGTGCTTTGGTTTTCGTGGTGTAGCAATAATGGCTGCTGAGGAGAAGCGAAAGCAGAAAGAACAGATAAAGATTATGAAACAGCAGGTATGTATATTCTTTGGAACAGATTTTTAAGTCACAGACCTTATTTGGGGAATCTATTTGTAATATATATTATATATGTACATCATTTTTATTTTGATGTCTGAAATAGCCATCTTTCACATTAAAGCAATATGTTTTATTGAGAAAGTCATCATCTTCCATTAATTAAAAGTTTACCTCATTTTTGAAAGTCTTTCGCTTCTACGTTTGTAAAGAAATGGTTACCAATGGTAACTTTGTTTTAGTACTTTTAACACCCCAGTAGAAATTTGAATATTAGTTTGCGTCTTGAACATCTTTCAAACTTTCTTAAAATTAGCATATCAGTAAGTAAAGGATTTTGCTTACATGTTAACATTTTAATAACAAAATTTTGCTGTTCTAAAGTATGTAAAAAATTTAATTACATTCAAGTTATGTAGAATGAGGTTTACACTCATTATTTTTTCATGATTTTAGAGTAACTTAAAAATTGCTACTGCAAAGTAATAAAGAAGAAAGCATTATTTTAGTGTATCTAGGGTTCTATATCTTATGCCTATTAATATCTTTCCCTTATGTGGATCTCAAAATTAAATTTAGGTAAATGAAGTAATTTTTTAAGTTCTTACAGGTAAAATATTAAGAGACAAGGTATTCAACTTCATATAATAAAGGAACAGGTGAACCCATCTCGACATATATAACATTAAAGCAGAAAGAAATGGGAGAGAATTACTACTCTTCTTTGGAGGGGACTGAGTAGGAGCTAGGGTTAGGACTATAGTGTTAGGTTAAGATTAGAACTAAGTATAATGTTAGGGTAGGAGTTGGGATAGGGCTATGAGTAAGGCTTGGTTTCACTTTAGGGTTACAGTTAGGTTTATTTTCTTGAAATCCTCTTGATTTTCCCTTTATTTGGAAGTTCTGTAACTACATTATTCCCTCTTTTGACTTTATGTTTTGTTGTGGTGGTGGTTCCAAACTGATATCTCTAGTTCCCTGTTTTCCATCTTCTAAGTTTGTTCTACTTCAAATGCTTCTATACCTGGATTGAGTTCTGGGTGATGCTGTCATGTATGTTAGTGTCAAGTTGCTCTCTGCTGTTGTTGGTTCTCCAAAGAACTCCCTTTAGTATTTTTTATAAGGTTTGTATGGTTTTTACAAATTCTTTTAATTTCTGTTTATCCTAATTTCACCATCATATTTGATGGACAGTTTTGCTCGGTATATGATTCTTGGTTGGCAACTTTTTTCTTGTAGACTTTTATACATGTCATCCCATTGTTTTCTTGCCTGTACAGTTTCTGCTAAGAAATTAGAGAATAGTGTTAATAGTTCTCCTTTTTTAGGTAACTTCTTGTTTTTCCCAAGCTACTCTCAGGATTTTTTTCCTGGCCTTTGGTTTTGAAAAGTTTGATTGTAATATGTCTTGGTGATTTTCTTTTGGGGTCTATCCAGTTTGAAGTTCATTTACTTTCTTGAATGACTATCTTCTTATCTTTCATTATCTTAGGAAAGTTTTCTTACAGCAACTCTTGGACAATTTTCTCTCTGATTTCATTTGTCTCTTCGTGTTCTGAAATTCCAATCATATGTAAGGTATTCCTCTTGATGTTGTTGTTGTTAAGTGCCATTGAGTTAGTTCTGACCCATAGTGACCCTGTATAGGATTTTCAAGGAGTGGCTGGCAAGCTTGAACTGCCAACCTTGTGGTTCAAACCAACTTTGCAGTCCAGCGCATTAAACCACAGTGCCACACCAGGACTCTGTTCCTCTTAATAGTGTCCCACATAAATCATAGGCTTTCTTCAAATTTTTTCATTCTTTTTTTGGCTCGTTCCTCTTGAAGAGAATATTGAGAGATTTGTGTTCATGCTCACTGATTCAGCCTTCCACCAATTCAATTCTGCTTTGCCCTTTCAATGTATTATCTATTTCTTGAGTCTGAGTATTAATCTTCTGACTTTCTAATTGCTGTTTTTGTATGATTTCCAATTTTTATCTCTTTTGTCAGTTTGTTATTATATTATTTTCCTGAATGCTTCCTTGCTTTCATCGATCTTTCTCTCAATTCATTGAAGGTATCCTAAAAAGGTCCTGAAAAAGTAATATAGATGAGCAGGTTTTAGAGATTTATCAAAACACCTATCTAAAGGTAGTCACAGAATAACATTTGATTCATTCCTTATGGTCAGCAAAGTAAATCAAACTGCAGACAAAATACACTCACACAGTCTGTTTTGTAATGCCATGTTACCATCAGCATGAGATCTAATATAAAATAATTATGTGCTTCTCATCCTCTGCATTATTTTTTAACCCCGTATAGACAAAAAAATATCACCAGGTATTCCTCAAGGCAATTTTCTAGAAACTGGTGGAAACATTATTCTGTAGCAAGGAAGCACAGGTACTGGAATTGGGCCAGGGCTCTGTATCTACAATTTGACTTTGGCAAAATGTTTACTCTCTGAAAGCCTTAGTTTTCTCTTTCGTGAAATAAAGATAATTTCAACTATTATGATTGTTGTGATGATCAAGATATTTTATGTGAAGCACCCAGTTCAGTGATTGGGTACTAAATATTATAAAGTAACCTGTATTATAATAATTTATAAATAATGTTTGTTCATGTTATGTGCTAATAACACAATTATCAAATCTGTATGGTAAATATCAAAAAACATAGTTTTAAAAGGCAGACAGCTAACACCTGGAAGCTGTAGCAGGTATTTTAATATACAATGGTATAAAATATGTTGGCTATGGAAATTATAGAACAAGTGCAATTTGCAAAAAGGAAAATTTGGCATGTTATTTTTTGTTGCTTTTCTTTAAACTGTACATTTATTCTCCTCATATCAGTGCCAATTAAACTTTCAAAGGGATTTATGATCATGAAATTAATAACAATGTGCTTATAACCTATGAAATATAATTCGTAAGTCAGTATGTAAAGTTCTTATCAAAATTTATCTTATCACAAAATTCTATAACCTAACTAATAGCCAGTACATTAAATTATGTCATGTGAATAACCCCATGAATGGTCAATTGTAATAAATTCATTTTTATTCTTACATATTATTCTATAGTTAGCATTTTAT
Organism: Chrysochloris asiatica; assembly: GCF_000296735.1. Classification (NCBI taxonomy): domain Eukaryota; kingdom Metazoa; phylum Chordata; class Mammalia; order Afrosoricida; family Chrysochloridae; genus Chrysochloris; species Chrysochloris asiatica. The sequence continues at coordinate 3,398,281 of NW_006408699.1, forward strand.
ACTAACTAAAAGCAATGTCATAGTCTTGCATTATTCAGCATGTGAAATAATGTTCTATTATATTTATATAATATACAATTATATATATAAATGTTCTATGATAATTGTGTATCTCTTTATACGTAAAACATTTAAAATTTTTAATCCTGACAAAATGAGAGCAGGCCAGCATCTCTCCCAGTTTTGTAGAATTGTTCCCCTTTTCTTAGCATCATACACTAGGTGACAGTTGTTGTTTGCTATTAAATGTTGTCAAGTTGGTTCTGACCCATAGCGACCCTGTATAGGGTTTCCAAAGAGCAGTTGGTGAGCTTGAACCACCAACCTTGTGGTATAAACTGACGTTGCAGTCCAGCACATTAACCCACACCGCCATACCTAACCCAATACAATGCTTAGGGTTTCTGACTCCTGCTACAGTATTTTTCCTGTTATATATTTACTTCAAATTATGTTTTTTGTGGTTTTTTTTCTTTTTGTTTTTGTAACTCCAGATGTTTATAAAGATCCTCAAGCTATCTGAGTTGTATCCACTTGGTTTTCCTACTTGGTGTCTCTATATTTATTTAGCATTTGTACTTTATAAATTATTTTGAGAAATTTTATAAAACTATTCATTTCACATGTAAATATACCAAGGAGCTTCAAAACGTTCATAGAAAAATTCCATTATGTTTTAATTCCATTTTTCCACAAACTTTTTGAATCCCCTAGTATATAATACTAAATAAGCTAAATAATTAGGCGTGGATATCCCTTAGTAGTTTTGTACTGCATTCTTAACATTTTTATTCCATTTGAACACTTCTCATTTAGATGCTTATTTTATTTCATCTTAAATAATCATAATTTTTCCTACAGGAAAAAATTAAGAGAATACAGCAAATCAGAATGGAAAAAGAACTTCGAGCCCAACAAATTCTAGAGGTAGAACTCTTAAATTTAATATAATTTAAAAAGTCATATTTTTTCAAAGCAAAAATAAAAATAATTTGTCCATTTAAAAATATCTCTTTAAACGTAATGTTATTGAGTAACCATATCTTATTTAACAAGCTTATCTAAATCTATCAATAAAAACCCAGGAAATAAAGTAAAAAAGAGAAAAGAAAATGGCAAATTTCTGAGCAACCAATATAGTTGACATAATGTTCATATAGTAAAACTGTTGTTCCTTTACTCTTAGAAATAGCATTTGGACTTAGAGTCGAATTGTTGTTGTTGTTGTTTTTGTTGTTGTGAAGTGCCGTCAGGTTGGTGCTGACCTATAGCGACTCTGTATAGGGTTTCCGAGGAGCAGCTGGTGAGCTTGAACCACCCACGGACCTTGTAGTTCAAATAGCTTTGCAGTCTGGCACATTAACCCACAGTGCCACACCAGGACTCCTATATTTGAATACTTACTTTTATTTATACACGAGTGTGTACAAGAGTAAACATTACAAAATAAAAGTAAATTTTTAAATTTAGAAACTTTCTCACCAGCTTGAAGACCTGGTTTCTAATGCACCACCCAGCCCACAAGGTTAGAATCCTACTACCAGATATACTTTGGAACAAGCAAAAATAATAGCCAGAAAACAAATAGTCAGGGTAAATACAGGGAAAACCTCATCTTTGCATATTGTTGTTGTTAAGTACCGTCGAGCCGGTTCTAACCCATAGTGACCCTGTATAGGGTTTCCGAGGAGCTTGAACCGCCGACCTTGCAGTTCAAATGGCTTTGCAGTCTGGCGCATTAACCCACAGCGCCACACCAGGAACTCATAAGCCCTATATACAGGAACTCATATTCAGCCGAGCAACAGTTCTGCAGTCTTTCAGATAGCCCATAGGAATTAATCAGTGGAACCTGCAGTATAATGACTGATGTTAAGAATAACTGCCCCAAATCATCAAGAAAAAGTCAAATTGTGATTAATGTATTGACTCAATAAAGCTACATGTCTCACAATTATTTCTATCCTACTTTGGATGTTTGAAATCTTGTAACCTTTTGGCCATCCAGGAGACTGTTGCTTTTGTTGGTGGTGATGGTGTTGTTGTATACTGTCAAGTTAGTTCCAGACACACAGAACCTTGTATAGAACAACTTGTAGGTTTCAATCATACACCTTATGGTTAGCTGTAATTAAGTGACGTTGACTCGGTTCCAACCCACAGCGACCCTGTATTAGCGTTTCCAAGGAGTGCCTGGTGAACTTGAACTGTCAACCTTGCAGTTCAGACCGACTTTGCAGTCCAGCGCATTTGCCCACAGCGCCACACCAGGGCTTCTTGTAGTTAGTAGTCCAGTGCTTATCCTGTTTATTCCCTATTGCTCCGGGTAGCTGAGGTGTCCTGTATTATGTTTTTTTTTCCTTTTAGAAATGTATACTTTTTTTTTTTTACATATTTCAAATTAATTTTGGACAAACACGCAAATTCAAAATAATCACATTTTAAAGCAAATTGACAATAACCAATGTGAAACTACTGGCTACTTATTTTAAGATTATGAAACTTATATTTGGTTTGCTTGATATTGATAGTGAAAAGGTGCTTCATAAAAGATTGTAAGTTTCCATTCTAATAATAAAAAAAAAAGTAATTGACTTTAACTTAAATTTATGTTTCACTTAAACCAGTAATGGATTTCTTTATCTCAGATCTAAAATATTATAAAAGAAATTTCTAATTAAGTAGACAGGTGCATTTTTCAGTGTATGAATTAATTTTTTTTTTGTTTGTGCAATAATTTTTGTCAGTTAAAATCTGTCTTGTTTTCTAAATTTTATAGCAATCTTGTTTTACTTTAAAAAATTAAAAACAACAGATAACAGAATTGCTTCTCTGTGATTAAGGTTTAAGTTAAATAATATGAATATTTAATTATTTCAGACTTTTAAGAGCTTGATGAAGGTGAAAGAAAGCTGTCGTATATTCTTACGAATTTAAGATTTTTTTGATATATCCTAATTCTGGTCTATAAGTTAGAAATGAAATAAATATTTTTAAAATAATACTAATTGGCAAAATATGTAATTGTCTACATATATATGTTATGTTACATACTGTTTTGTACTTTGTGAGGCATGTTAGGTTCCTTTCAAGTCTGAGATTATTTTCAAGTTGTAGTGGTTCTGTTGCATGACTTTGAGACCTGTTTTGCATGCACAGGCTAAAAAGAAAAAGAAGGAAGAAGCGGCAAATGCCAAATTATTGGAGGCCGAGAAACGAATAAAGGTTAGTTTAGATGAGAATCAGAGTTTTTATTTTTCAAAATAAAAACTGTATGATTGTTATATCAATATGAATTATGTGAACGAATGGCTTTCCTCAAATGATTATCTAAAACTATAATTAGCATAGAAACAACATGTGTATAATGTATGCTTTTATTTGCATGCATATTGTACATGTTTTTTGTTTTGTTATACAGGTTTTATGTAATGCTTTGCCTGAGTTCTTAAATAACAAACATCAATCACAAGTGCAAACTATTGCGTAATACCTGTAAACTGTTTTGCTTGATAAAAATGACTGTTCTAAAATGATTTTGTGTGTTGTTTATGTTTCAGAGTGTGTCCCAAATATGATTCTACCCTTAGATTATAAATTGCTCTTGAAATAGCCACAGAAACAAAAGCCTAACTTTATCAGCTGATATTTAACAATATCAAAAATGTTGTTGTTGTTAAGTATTGTTGAGTCAGTTCTAACCCATAGCTACCCTGTATAGAGTTTCTAAGGAGTGGCTAGTGGGTTTGAACTGCTGACTTTGTGGTTAGCAGTCCAGTACTTATCCTACAGTGCCACACCAGGACTCCTAAATTGTTGTTGTTATTATGTGCTGTGGAGTCAGTCCCAACTCATAGCAACCCTGTAAAGGGTTTCTGAGGCTGTAAATCTTTACAGGAGCAGAAAGCCTCATCTTTCTGCACGGAACAGCTAGTAGTTTTGAACTGCTGACCTCAAAGTTCACAGCCTGATTCATAACCACTATGCTACCAGAGCTCCTTGTTGTTATGTGCCATCGAGTCGTTTCCAAACCATAGCAACCCTGTATAGGGTTTCCTAGGGTGTAAATCTTTAAGGGTTGGGGTTTTGATGCGAACAATTCTATTTAATGTCATCCATTTCAAAATTTGTACAAAGTTAAAATCTAGATGAAATTAATATTAAAAACAACCACGAATTAGGGTAGAAGTCTAAAGAACAAAGTAAATAGAGTACATGTAGAAAAGATAGCAAACAGCTCTAGGTCATTGAATTTTAAGTTGAAATGGTTCCTGAAGATCCTCGCTGTATCTTACAGTTATGAATTAAGTTTAACCACATCATTCTAGATACATATGAAATTGCCATATTATAAGTAAAAAAAAAAAAATGATCCAATATTGGCAATAGCATCTGATTCAACCTAATAGAAGACCAGACAATCTCAGAAAAGAAACTTTAATAGAAGACTGTACAACCTCAGGAAAGGAACTTTTAATGCTTTTAGCATGTTCTAAATCTTCCTTAAAAATCATATACTAAAACTTTCTTATTTTTAAGGAAAAGGAGATGAGGCGACAACAAGCTGTTCTTCTGAAGCATCAGGTCTGTGTACATACAGTTTTACAGTTGGCTAGCTGTACATTTTACAATGTTGCTTAAAGCTATCTGGGGAATATATCTTCAAAATTGTTCTTAAAATTTTTCTAATATAATTTCTGCTTAAGTTTTTCCCTACACCTTACAATTTATTGCCTTGCTTTGGTATTGGTGTCTTTTGGGGGGTTTTAAATTGGTTTTATGACTCTGTGATTTCTGTTTCATAATGTTGTGCCAACTCTTTCTACCAGGAGTTGGAGAGGCATAGACTAGATATGGTATGGGTATGTTTATTTTTGTACATCTAACACCGCATTGTGATTTGGTTGTGATATGGTTGTCATAGCAATGCATAAAGTGTAGCACTGGCTGCTGTCATATTACATACTGCTGCATGGCTTTACAGCACAGTGCATTGCATACATCTGCTTGTCCGTCTGTAAACAAAGTCTGATACGTATCTAAGATCTTTAATTGAATTGTGTGAGCCTTCCATAAGGCTGTTATCTAAAAATTTGCATTACTGATGTCACATTGAAAGTTGGATCAGTATCCAATTAGATGCAATTACTACCCACATTTCCCCATCATTCTAGATACAAAACTGCCATTGAGTACAATGGGAATTTTGAGTTAGATTGATGAGAAAATATGGAATGTTTTTGGGTTTTATAGACAAATTTTATTTTAAAAATTAGAAATATCCCTTTGAGGGGGACCAAACATATTTAAGCCCCAAATCCATTGCACTATGTGATATTTTACTTTAAAACAAAATGAAACCTTCAAATTAAGCTAGTACTTACCTTAATTTCATATTGTGCCTTTTAGGTTCCACTTATTAGTTGCCCATGGTGCAGTTTTTGTGGCTTCAAATCGCATCAAGTGGCAGACATCAGTAAACAGGAATATCCCATTTCATTGATGTTTGTATATGAGCCAAGATTAGTTTAAATTGATGTCAAAACTTAAAAATAAAACTTTCTAATTTGTTGGTGGCTTATTGGATTTACAAAATTATTTTGGTACTTGAAATAAAACTAACCAATTCTAAAACTATGAAGTGAAAGTGATGATAAATCCATTGTTGCCAGATCTAAAAATTTACGCACAGCACACCCTTTAGTTTAATTGGCTATAGTAAGTATTTGCGGTTTTCTGATAGCAGATGTAAGGTAACTGACCTGTTCCAGCCAACCATTATGCTTTTTGTTCTGCCAGCTTTTGAAGGAGCATCACAACTGACCATAGTAAATCTTGTATGCTTCTGTTTACACTGTCTCCATGTTCATTGCTTTACCTTTTTGCTTTTGATTGTTCTTGTATTTGCTTTCTAAACCTGAACTAAAACATGCACAGACTGGCCATTCTTGTCTTATATTTAGTATTTACTTGTCTATAAATGCTAAAAAGCTATACCAAGTTTTGTTTTGTTTTGTTTTGTTTCTATTTAAAAATCAAATTGTTAGCTGTGGCTGAGTTATTTTCCTAATTTTATCTGGCCTAATAGGAACGAGAGAGAAGGCGACAACATATGATGCTTATGAAAGCTATGGAAGCTCGTAAAAAAGCAGAAGTAAGTGTATGTTCCTAGGGAAAAAGAATGACCTTGTCATAAATTAATTTTTTTTTTTGATAATACATTGGCTCTTTTAAATAGAAATTTTTTACACTACGGGTTTGTGAGGATTTACTGGCTTTCATAAGCAAACCAAAGGTTAGTGATAGTAACTGAGTGTTAAATCATCAAAGAATGTAGGGAGTAGTCCAATATAGGTGTTAATTTTCCTGGCTGAGGTTTTCAGGATGCTTTCTAGTATAGTGAATGGCATTCGTTTAGAGAAAAGTAACTCTTTGCTAATCATACAGCATGATTAGGTAAGTCCTGTGTGTCCATATTCAAACACTTATCATCCCAATTTTTGCTTTTAGAGTGGGATGTCCAATCCTCGTCATTATTCTTCAGTTTTCTAAGTGTAAAATTAAGCCTAAGTACTTTGTTTGAAATAAACTTTTAATAAATAATTCAGAATAAGACAATTATAGAAATATGCCAAAATGAGCTTCTTAGAAACATAATAAAGACCAGTTAAAGATGAAAACATACTATAAAGGAATGCATTCTACAGCAAAAAGTAGAGAAGAGCTATGGCCATTTTAAATAGGGCTTTGGAAGTAGAAAGACTCAGATTTCCACACTGGCTTTGCCGCTTACTCACTTTGCCTTCTCAGGCCTTTGCTTTTTTGTAATTGAGATTTCAGTATCTACTCCTATGGTTACATTCTTACCAAGTGAGATAAACATTTAATAAATAAGAACTAATGAAAATGACACTGGTCTAGAAGTTGAGACTTATATCTCAGTATTATTTTGGTGTTAGTACTTTTAGGCTCCTGAATTAAACTCTTGGTATAGATCAATTTTGTGTATCCTTTAGGTACATGGGCGTTGTACACAGATTACCTGTGTGTGAAGTCTAGTGACATAATTTTCCAATTATGTGACCTTGGACAAATGATATAAACGCTCTGTAATTCAGTTTTTGATCTGTAGAGTAGGGGTAAGACTAGTTTTTATCCCGTAGAATTGTGATGATTAAATAGGTTATGTGTGTGCGCATGTGTACAAGTCTCTTAGGACAGTGCCTGGCAATGTGGCTGGTATAATGTGCTTACTACAGATATGTTGGAATCCTGGTGTGGCACTGTAAGATAAGTACTAGACTGCTGACCATAAGATCGGCAGTTCAAACCCACCAGCCACTCTTTGAAGCTCTATACAGGGTCACTATGAGCTAGAACCAACTTGACGGTACTTCACATCAACAATATATATGAGTGCACCTAGCAAGCTTCATAGCTATGACTGGTAACTACTAACCTAAATTACTTCTAAGGTCTCTTCCAGCAATTACACTTTTCCTGGTGCTTTTTTCCTTAATCTGTTGATTATCCAGGCACGTTGGCACTCTAGACACCAATCGTAATAACAGAATTCTGTACATGGAATTATAACCATGTATCTAAAAAATGATAGCCAGGGAAAGAAAGGTAAGTAACAGGTTCCATGAATTGTCATGCCTGCCAGTTCCTTCTGGAATCAGTATATTAATTAAAACCCTGACAGCTCAGCCTGGTGGTGGGGTGCCATCAAGTCAGTGCCAACTCATAGTGACCCTGTATAAGATTCCTGAGGCAGTAATTCTTCACCGGAGCAGAAAGCCTCATCTGTCTCCCATGGAACAACTGTTGTTGTTAAGTGCTGTCAAGTTGATTCCAACCCGTTGCAACCCTGTATAGGGTTTCCAAGGAGCAGCTGGTGGGCTTGAACCACCGACCTTGCAGTTCAAACAACTTTGCAGTCTGACACATTAGCTCACAGCAGCACACCAGGACTCCATGGAGTGACTAGTATATTCTAATTGCTGTGCTTGCAGTTAGCAGCCCAGGACATAACCACTACTCAGCCTAATATCTTCCAACTTGGATAAAAGCCTAGAGAGCACTTAGTAACTTGAAAAAGACCTGGAGAACACCTCACAGGGCAAGTTCTTCCTTACCAAGTATCATTCTTGCTAATGCTACTGTCTTCTAATATAGGCCAGGTATAACGAGGGACCTCTGTTATCTGGAAGGATCCCACAACAAGAAAAACTTGGTCCAAAATGGCAATTTGCTGAGATCCAAGAACCTTGTTGTACACCTTACAAAACTCCTTGGACATATGTACCAGGAGAATATTCACATTTGTTCATAGCAGTATTGCTCATAATAGGAAAAAATCATAACAGCTCAAATGCCCATTAACAATAGAATGAATAAATTGTTTATAGCCATTCTTAGCATATGGTATAAAATGAAAAGGAATAAGCAGCAGCATAGATTAACATAATAAATCCCATACATAAATGTTGAGTCAAATAATTCAAACACAAAGGAATACAGTGTGACTCCATTTTTCTAAATTTCAAAAACAAACCAAATTAAAATACATTTTTAGAGATGCATGTGTAGATGGTAAAATTAAAATATTGTAATTGTCTTATGAAGGAACAGTCAGTACTTCTGACAGACTGGTTAAAGTATCAGTAATTCTGATTTTAAGCTATAGTCCTCTGTTGAATAATACATATAGATCTGTGATCAGCTAAGTACTTTTAAATTTTTCTTAAATTATTACTATGTTCAAAATTATGTTGTTAAGTGCCATTGAGTCAGTTCCAACCCATAGCAACCCTGTATAGGGTTTCCAAGGAGCACCTGGTGACCTTGAACCACTGACCTTGAAGTTGAAACAACTTTGTAGTCCATCGCATTAATTCACAGCACCACACAGGAGTTCCAGCATTGTGTTAGTCCCAGCATTAAAGTAGACACTGAAAAAACAAACAAAAAGACTATTCCACTTGCCTGTAATTATGTAAGAGTGCTGGTATATAAGCTGGTAATATATATGGAGCACTGGTAGCATAGTGGTTAAAAATCGGGCTGCGAACCTCAGAGACAGCAGTTCGAAACTACCAGCTGTTCCGCAGGAGAAGGATGAGGCTTTCTGCTCTGGTAAAGATTTACAGCCTCGGAAACCCTGTACAGAGTTGCTATGAGTCGGAACTGACTCCCCCGCACATAACCACCACTACCACCATATAAGGGCAGTGTAAATTTTGCAGTGTAAACCATTAAGCAACAACTAGACAAGTTTGCAGAAAATTCAAATGTTACCGTGTCTCTTATGTGAACTAGTATCTCAAGTTTTAGCAAAATATTCCTTCATTTATTTGTCTGTTTTCTCATTATTCTTTGACATGCACAAGCTATAATTAGTGCCATGTCAATAATGGACATATCTGGGCTTCTTATTCTGCCTCATATTACCTTCTAGTAATTTGCCCAAATCAGTAAGTTTTTTATGTTATTAACCACTGAGAAAACTAACTTTGTTGTAAGTTCATAAAAACTCAAGTAAGACCAGTTCTAATTCTGAGTTGGCTTATGTGTAGCCCCTTAGTAGGAGTCTTGGTTGTGGTGGTGGTCTGTGGAGTCGACACCAACTCATGGCAGTCTTGTATTGGATTCCCAAGGTTGTAAATCTTGAAGGGGGCAGAAAGTCTCATCTTTCTTCCTCAGAGCACGTGCTGTGTACTCAAAGTGCTCAATTTGCAGTTAGCAGCCCTACGTGTAACCCACTATGCTACCAGCACTCCTTAGGAGCCGTGATGGCACTGGTTAAAACATTCAGTTTGGCAGTTCAGATTCACCAGCTACTCTGCAGGAGAAAGATGTGGACATCTGCTTCCATGAAGATTGACAGCCTTTGAAATCCTGTGGGATTGTTTTATTCTGTCATAGGATAAGCACTGGGCTGCTAACACAAGGTTGATGATTCAAACCAACCAGCCGCTCCTGAGAAACTCTATATAGGGTCGCTATGGGTCAGAATGCTTAACACTAGTATAGGATCATTAAGGAACTCTCGTGGCACTGTGACATAGACATTGGACTGCTAACCAAAAGGTCTGTGGTTCAAACCTACCAGCTTCTCTACGGCAGAAAGATAAAGCTGTCTGTGCCTATAAAGATTTACAGTCTTGAAAAGATTTACTATGTATCAGCATCGACTGGATGGCAGAGGGTTTGGTTGGGTTATAGGGTCACTAGGAGTTGGAATTGACTTGATAGCAATGGATTGTTAGGTAGCCTTTCATTATAAACTTTAATAACTTTAGACCTTTTAGTTAGTAGATTGAGAGAAAGAAAAATAGGATAATCAAAAATGCACTTGGGAGTAGTGTTTGAAGAAGAGTGATGTTTTTAAAAGTGTTGTTTTCACCTTGTTAATTCATAATCTCCTGTGACATCTCCAACTACAGTATTCAAAGAAACTTCCCACTTTCATCAAGTAGAGAAGCTCACACAGCTCTAGCACTTTTTTCATTCTTTGTGTAAACTCTGCTGATCTTACTGATTCTTGATTTAGTACAATTGTGGTGTGCCACCAAGTCAGTATCAACTCACAGTGACCCTGCATAGGGTTTCTGAGAGCAGCTGGTGGGTTTGAACTGCCGACTTTGCAGCTACCAAACCAATGCTTATCCATACCAGCTCTTAATATTTTTGTCATTAAAAAAAATAGCAAATTTCTATGTGTTGTATAATTTTAAAATCTAATTTTTGTAGTGTTTTGTTTATGTAAATCTAAAGAGGAGGCTTCAAAGAGTTCATGGGAAAAATGGATTATCTTATATCTTATAATTCCATTTTTCTGTGAACTTTTTGGAAAACTCATATAATTAGTAAGGAAATTCAGACTTAAGTAATTTACCTTAATTATTATTGTTGTTGTTGTTGTTATGTGCCATCGAGTCGGTTCCGACCCATAGTGACCCTGTACAGGGTTTCCGAGGGTGTAAATCTTTACGGGAGTAGAAAGCCTCATCTTTCTCCCGCGGAGCAGCTGGTAGTTTCGAACCGCTGACCTTAAGGTTCGCAGCCCGATTCGTAACCACTATGCTACCAGAGCTCCTTTTCATATTAATTTTAAAGAGACTTAATATATAATAATTGTTGATAAATATGTTTATAACATAGTATAAAAAAATGCTACCTCATGAATAAAAAAGGCTTATTACTTCTCAGTATAATTAAAGTGATATGAAATTTCCTGCTTTTATTATTAATGATCATTGGAAGCTTAAGGCTGCTTTAAACAACATGAGAAAGTAACATTTATATAAAAATCTGCTGTTTCAACTATAAAAACTTCAAACCATACCAGTCACAAATATATAATCACTTTATTCATAGTAACTGAATAATAACCATAGTAATGGTATCAGAGTCTTTTCTATGTCTCCCCAAGGATCAATAAGCTACAAAAGGCTGTTAAACATGCATCTATCAGAGAATGACTGTGTCAGCACTTTAGGAGACTGTAGCTCAGGCTTCCAAAGACATCTAATAAGCAATTTGAAAGTAGTAAAATTCACAGACCTCACTGATTTAAGTGATGAGAGCATTTCCAAATGCTATATTTATACCAGTCATTATTCAGTGAAAAATAAAAATAAAAAGTGGAATTGGACTTGCACTTTTCCAATCTAGTTATTTTTATTTAAGTAAACCCGTTTTTCAGTTTTCACTTTATAATTAAACTTTCACCAAAAAGAAATGAATTGTGAGTTTATCTTAACTACTCAATAGAGTGTTAAATGATATATAACAATAGATTTGAGGAAGCATTATCAATTTAACATAGTACATTGTAACTCTGAGTTATCTGACTCAAGAATTAACATTTTGATTTTAATTTAGAAGACATTTCTATAGCTGTAGCTATTCTGCACAATATTAAAGATACTTGATCTAAAGGAAATAGAGCATTTTTCATGTAATACTTTGGTGGATCTTAAAAAAATATGATAACTAGAAGATTGTATTCTTTTTAAATATTAATGGCTTTATACCTATAAAGTGCAAGAATTACCTTTAGGGTTTTTGTATGTGATACATAATATTTTTAAAATTCAATTTTTTAATAATTTAAATACAAGAATGAAAGGTTCTGTTTCTAAAAATTACACTTTAATATCTGCTTCATAGTTAATATGTGACCATAAAACACTATCATTTCTGTCATTTACATTTTGTCTTTTATAAATGGCTTATATTTTTAATCTTACTTACACTTTATTCTTCTTCTACCCTAAGGTAAACCTATGCCTCTTAAATTATATTTATGTCTTTTAAATTTGAGTACAAGTTGCCATCAAAAGTAATGTATTCTTCTAATTATGCCCAGAACAAACACCTAAGAGAATCATAAAATGCAAAAACATAGATGTTTTTGCAACACGGTCTCTTAAAAATGGCCTGTTTTGTAAACTTATAAGTTGTAAACTTTACAATAATGTAAAGTCATCTGATCAACAACATTATTTCTATCCTTTTTAAACTTATATAGTTCTCCAATGGAAAAACAGCTTTTACATTATTGTTTTTAGATAAATATGCTTCCATAAAGTGGTTACGAATCAGGCTGCGAACCTCAGGGTCAGCAGTTCGAAACTAACAGCTGTTCCGCGGGAGAAAGATGAGGCATTCTGCTCCCGTAAAGATTTACAGCCTTGGAAACCCTGTACAGGGTCGCTATGAGTCGGAACTGACTCCATGGCGTATAACAACAACAACAACAACAAAAGGAGCTCTGGTAGGGTTGTGATTATGAATCGGGCTGCGAACTGCAAGGTCAGCAGTTAGAAACTACCAGCTGTTCCAAAATAATCTTTTCATGTGAGAAAAGAACTTTGGTTTATTTTTTGCCCTATGTATCTTATATTTTTAGGATCATTTAAATTTAATGTGTTTTTCATCAAAAGATGTTTCAACTTTGAGATGAAATTTTTAGTGACTTTTTGACTAATAGTAGTTTTTTATATCATTATTATAATTAGAATGATGAAGAGATATTATACATTATTTATATTCCAAGAATCCACATTTATTTCAAGAATTTCTACATCTGAAAAACTGTTAAAAAAATGAAGTTAAAAATAAATGAGCAACCTAAGACAGAGCCATTGCCATGCTGCAATGAGATTCGATGACGGGTAAGACTGAGGAATTCGCACTGACCGCCTAAGACAGGCAGCGTCCCTAAAACAAACAATAAATAAGGAGGATTCAGATGCAGACCATGCAGACCCGGTCAGGAGGCCAAGCCCCTGTGGGCCCAAGCGTTGTTGACCGTCCAA
>NW_006408699.1:3412205-3419087 GCF_000296735.1 Chrysochloris asiatica
AAATTAAAATACAAGAAGGAAAGGTTCTGTTTCTAAAAATTAAACCTTAATAACCTGCTTCATAGTTAATATGTGAGCAGAAAGTTTCAGCTTTTCTCCTGTGGAGTGGTTGGTAGGCTTGAACCATGGACCTTGTGATTCAAAGTCCAGTGTTTACTGTATGGAGCCACAATACTTCTGTAATTATTTGTAGTCTCTCTAAAATGTATAACCAGGAGCTATATTTTGTCACTATTTAGGTAGCCTAAATTATTGCCCTGAAATGTAACCAACTGTAGCACAAAATATGATTTACTGTTCCTTTCATGTTATGATCGATCGAATAAGTCTTATCTCTGGTAGGTCAAAGGTGTTTTGTGAACTGACTTTGCAAAATCAAAAAGTTCCATGTGAAATCATAAAATTTGATATAATTACAAAATATAATATAGAAACTTGATGTAAGATTCAAGTATGGCAGCTTAATCTAGCCAGAAAGACTTGTATGAGTAGATTGTTGTTGTTAAGTGCTGTGAAGTCTCAACCCGGTATAGGGTTTTCAAGGAGTGGCTGGTAGGTTTGAACCACCAACCTTGGAGTTCAAACTGACCTTGTGGTCCAGTGCATTATCCTGCATTGCCTCATCAAACTGACCACTCTGTCTTCTCCACACCGGTATGTCATACAGCGTTGCTGAGCGTGAGAAATACACTGAGACTCATGAGATGCGAGATCAGAACTTGGGTGGAGCTAGATTCTAACCAATCTTATATGCCATTCTAAATATTAGTTCCCCACTTAGAGGACTCCAGAAACTCTGTTGTTTGAGAATTATCTTGTACCAGAGCCACAGGATTAGTCATATTAGTTTTAAACAATTCATACTAAATTTAAAGACTCTATTTTTCCATTGAAATATTCCTAGTAACTTACAAGAATGGGTGCTTTCAGTAGTAAAGTTCCCACAAAATTTTGAAATTTTTGGAAACCTAAAAAGCAACAAACCCCATGTGTTACACAAGGGTTTTTTCTTAACATAAAGTTTTTTTGCTTGTTATCTTTACATATGGGATCTCCAGGACTAGAAATGGATTCAGTTGACAAAAGTAGTCTCTAAGGAAGCAGATTGTTTTAGGTCCTTTTTCCACAGAGCCACTGAGTCAGTCTGAACTGCCAACCTTTAGGCTAATAGTCAAGTACAAACCTTTTACATCACCATAATGTATTCCATAATATAACCATAATTTTTCATTGTAAAAATATTTTCATATCATGAAGTAAAAATGATACTTCAAAAATATAGGCCATGTTTATATCATGGCATTAAATGCACTCTAACTCATGGTCCGTGTACCTAGGAAGGGTGTATGTACCTTTAGAATTGCTACAATACTGATGAGAAGTTTTTACTGAGTAATAGAATAGTTTCAAATATTATATTTATAATTGATAGTATGAACCTCATTAAACATCCTGGGTTAGTTCTATGTAGTAGAAATATTTAGACCAACAGCTTTGGAATCTACTGCAAAGATTTAATACATTGGTTTTTCTAGTTAATCTTCCTGGTGAAGAACCAGAAACTTAAATCTTTTCTTCCTTAAAGTTTTTAGAGCAGCATTTCATTTGCTTAAATTCTGAAAAATCCACTTCTGAGAAAAAAGTTTTCCTACCAATGATGGCTGGGTTTTTTTTTTGTTTTTTTTTTGTTTTTTTTAAGAGCTAGTAATAATATAGCGTAGTGGTTACGAATCGGGCTGCGAACCTTGAGGTCAGCAGTTCGAAACTACCAGCCGCTCCACAGGAGAAAGATGAGGCTTTCTACTCCCGTAAAGATTTACACCCTCGGAAACCCTGTACAGGGTCGCTATGGGTCGGAACCGACTCGATGGCACTTAACAACAACAACAAGTAATAATATGTCAGGCTTTACTTGACAGCTTGAAAATCTGTACTGCATTGTGGGAATGTTACTTGTTAATTGTGTATATTTCATATCACTTGTTGTTGTTAGGTTTCGACAAGCTGGTTCTGCTTCATAGTGACCCACCCTGTATAGGGTTTCTGAGAAGCAGCTGGTGGGTTTGAACTGTCAACCTTGTTGTTAGCAATCTAGTGCTTATCTTGTAAAGCCACACCAGATGTACAAAACTTTTTAGTTTATAATGAGTAAGCTTAATGAGATACTTCTTTGATGTCAGTTGTCTCAGAATATAGCTTCCTTTTCAGTTGCTCTCCCAGATATCTGACTTAATCAGTGACCCAGAAATAATATAAAAACAAACAGTAACTTGAGTGTATCGTATAAAAAGGCCCTCATGATCTGGCCTCTGGATTACACATCATAATATACAACCTGCAGTTTAGTCTCTTCTCTTGAAACTAGTAGCAATTTCCTAGCTCTGCCTGGAATACTCTTCCCCACTGCTCTCTGTCTCCTCCTTTCTGCTGCATTTCTTCCTGCAGCAGACTGTTGACTTACCAGTGGTGGCTAAAATGAAGACTGATGAATGAAGAAGGTGCCAACGAGCTTTAGGATAGTCTTTCCCTTCAAAACTCAGGTTATGCTTAACCGTCTCAAGACAGCTATGCATGAACATCCATCCATTCCCCAAACTTAGTAAACTGGAACATTTTAGGACTACCACAGTCATGACTGCTGATTTGTGTGTCTATCTCCTTGTTTTTAGTAAGCTCCTTGAAGTCGGGGGTCGTGATTGATGTACTTTGGCATCTAGTCACTTGGTAAAATGTATGTTAAATAAGTGAATAAAGAATTAAATTGAATTAAGCAAAACTATGTTGTGCATAAGATACTTGCCTGTTTCAGAGAATTCTATTCCTTTCTGTAAATAAAGATCTTGACATAGAATTTGTCAATCCATTTATCTAAATCTCAAATAATTTCCTTGTAAGAATAGTATTAGCATAATAACTAAGTATTTACGTTTGCCAGCCAACTTGACAGTACCTAACAACAGCGTCACCAAGCTTAAGGAAAGCGATTAGTGGTACAAACTACAGAACTAAGGGAATGAGGAATTCTGAAAGCTACTAAGGGCTGAAGAACAGGACTACATGGGAGAATAAAAGCAATAAATATTGGAGAAACTAAAAGACACAGATTTAGTAAGGGTTGGTTGAGAATTTAGAGATCTGAGATTAAAATCAGTATTATGATTGGTAGCTAAATGCAGTTTCTCCAAGGTGTTTTTTCTCCATGTTCTTGTAATCCCATTGAATAATGCCTTCAAGAAAGAGATGTATGGAATGGGGAGAGGGAAAAAAAGATCAAGATGAGATTTTCTGCCTTTTCTCTTTCTATTTTCCATTCTCTTAACTTTTCCAATATAGGCTACCTTTGCACTGAAAAATAAAATGGGAAGAAGTGGAAGATGACTTCAGGAGAGAAGCTTTTCATCCCTTATAATTTCTTGTATTTTAATATCTCTAACCTTACTGCATAGTGGTTACGAGTCGGGCTGCTAACATAAAAGTCAGCCGTTAGAAACTGTCAGCCATTCCATGGGAGAAAGATGAGGCTTTCTGCTCCCATAAAGATTTACAGCCTCAGAAATCCTATACAGAGCCGCTGAGTTGGAACCGACTCCACGGCACATAACCACCAACAACAATCTTGCTACTGGTGTGGCACTGTAGGTTAAGGACTGGACTACGGACCACAAGGTCAGTAGTTCAAACTCACCAGCTGCTCTTTGGAAACCCTACACAGAGTCGCTGTGAATTGGACCTGACTCCGATGAACTTAACAACAACAAATTTACTAGGGAGCCTGATGGCTCTGTAGGATAAGCACGAACTGTGGTAGCTTGTATGTTGCTGTGATGCTGAAAGCTATGCCACAGGTTTTTAAATACCAGCAGGGTCACACATGGTGGACAGGTTTCAGTGGAGCTTTTAGACTAAGAGTAGAAAGCAGACGCAGGCAACTTCTGAAAGGTTAAACATTGAAAACCTTATGAATAGCAACAGAACATAGTCTAATACAGTGCTGGAAGATGAGTAACCCCTCAGATCAGAAGTCATTCAAAATATGACTGAGGAAGAGCTGTATCCTCAAAGTAGAATGGATCTTAATGATGTGGACGGATCAAAGCTTTTGGGACCTTCATTTGCTGATAGGCACAACTCAAATGGCAGAGAAACAGCTGCATACATTCATTAATAATTGGAACATGAACTGTACAAAGTGTGAAACTAGGAAAACTGGAAGTTGTCAGAAATGAAGAAGAGCACATAAAGACTGATATCCTAGACATTAGTGAATTAAAATGGGGACTAATGTTGGCCATTTTGAATCAGACAAATTGAAGAAGTATGGTGTCACATTTGTCATCAAAAAGAACATTTCAGTATCTTCTTGAAGTAAAATATTGTCTATGATAGAATAATATCTATATGCCTGCAAGGGAGACCAGTTAATATGTCTGTTAATAAAATTTATGTACCAACCACTAAAGCCAACAATACATAAATTGAATAATTCTACCAATTTCTTCAGACTGAAATTGATCAAAAATTGATACATTGATAATTACTGGTAATTGGAATGAGAAAGTTGGAAACCAAGAGGAAGTATTGGTAGTTGAAAAATATGGTCTTGGTGGTAAAAATGATGCTGGAGATTGCGTTATAGAAATTTAGAAGACCAGTGACTTAGTCATTGCAAATACCTTTTTCAACAACATACATGTTGACTCATGTATACATGGATCTCACCAGATGGAATACAGAGGAATCAGATTGACCAAATTTATAGGACGAGACGATAGAGTAGTTCAATATCATTAGTCAAAACAAGGCCAGGGTAGACTGTGGAACAGACTATCAATTAATTTCTCATATGCAAGTTCAGACTGAAGCTGAAAAAAATTAAAACAAGTCCATGAGAACCAAAATAAGACCTTGAGTATTTTCTGCAAACATCTCAAGAAAAGATCTGATGTATTAGACACTACTAATCAAAGACCGGACTCCTGGTGTAGCACTGTTGGATCAACACTGGACTGCAAACTACAGTACAGGGCAGTTTAAAACCACCAGCTTCTCCCCAGAAACCCTACACTGAGTCACTATGAGTCAAAACCAATTCAATGCCACTTAACAACAACAACAACAACCAAAGACCAGAGGAGTTGTGGGATGAAATCAAGAACATCATACATGAAGAAAGCAAAAGGTCATTAAAAAGACAGAAAAGAAAGAAAAGACCAAAATGGATGTCAGAAGAGACTCTGAAACTTGCTCTAGAAGTGTAGAGAAGCTAAAGCCACTGGAAGAAATAATGACTGGAGAAGGACATCATGCTTTATAAAGTGGATGGAAGGACAGTGAAAAAGCGTGAGACCCAGTGAGGTGGATTGGCACAGTATCAGCAACAGTGGGTTCAAGCTTAGCAGCAGTTGTGAGGATGGTGCAAAGCAGGTATTGTTTTGATCTGTTGTGCGTAGGGTTGCTATGAGTCTGAATGGACTCAAAGACACTTCACAACAACATATGCATGTGAATGTTGAACAGTGAATAAGGAAAATGAGAGAAGAATCAGTGCATTTGAATTATGATGTTGGTGATGCATCTTTATACTACCATGAACTACTGCTATTGTTGTTGTTGTTAAGTGCTATTGAGTCAGTTCCAACTCATAGCAACTCAAAGACTTTAAATCTTCTTGGGAGCAGAAAACCTCATCTGTCTCCCATGGAGCGGACTTTGCTGTTCGCTGTCCGGTACTCAGTGTATGGAGCCACCGTGCTCATGGACTACTAGTAGAAGAACTACTGGAAGAAGCACAGACAGAATGTGCTTTAGAAGTGAGGATCGTGAGACTTGTTTTGTACATTGGACATGTTGTCAGGAGAGTCTCTGGAGAACGAGATCCTGCTTGATAAAGTGGAGAGTCAGTGAAAAAGAGGAAGATCCTCAACAAGATGAATTGGCACAATGACAGCAACAATGGGCTCAAACAGTTGAGAAAATGTCACAAAACCAGGCAGTGTTTCATTCAGTTGCACATAGGACCAACTCAACAGCAATAACAATAGCCTTACCAGGGCATGAAGATGTTAACCAGTGGGTAAGAGAGATTCTAAGTAGTTGTTAGTCTTTTCCCTCCCAGGTTTCTTCTCTTCGCCTGGCTAGCTTTCTTGCATAGCACCAAGACAACATGGGAAGTTAGTAAGTAACACTTTTACTTCACCACCATTGCCCCTTCCACAAATGCCTGCCTCAGATCACTGGAACCACTCCTAAGGAATTAAGAATAAAAATACTAACCCCGGCAGTTTTTTCTTCTAGCTTATGCTTAAAAGAATGCACATGAAATGTGGAATATAATAATAAACATAGATTCATTCAACTTATTGTTGAATTTATCTCAGATGTTTAACGTACAAGTAAGACTTTTAAAAATGGAATACTATCATGTTTTTTGTCAGAAGCAAATGAAAATACTATCAGGATGGAATGAGATTGGATATGGGCAAAAACAAAGTTATTTGGTAAGAATGAGGAGGTGGCAGTGCTTACTTATATTATGCAAGACAGAAGCAATGACCTTCCTGATCATGTGGTCCAAAATAAGAAAGTCATAAAACAAGAGAGATTTATCAGGAATCTCAAATAGTTGTACTAAGTTTACTTAGATGTGGGTGATAAAGTTGGAAAAGAAAAGAGGCCAGATTTTAAAGTAAGGACATGACCAAGCTAGGCCCTATAAAAACATACGTATCAGTAATGTCAGAGTGAAGGTAATAGATTAGAGTTTCCCGGTAATTCTCCTGTTATTTTATTTTATTTTGAGGTATGGTAATAAAGTAAAGACAGTTGTTGCTGCTAAGTGTCTTCGATTCGGTTCCAACCCATGCGACCCTGTATAGGGTTTCC
>NW_006408699.1:3420115-3421415 GCF_000296735.1 Chrysochloris asiatica
CTATATATGTGTATATATCCATAAGTTAGTATGAACTAATGAAAATGGTGAAAAGCAAAATAAGCTATTATTTTTATATAATTCCAGGTTTATTCCTAAACCTCTTAAGAGAAAGTCTACTCTGTTCACAGAAATAGTAACACGTTGATCACCTTTTAAATTTTGACTAGAGTTTTGTTTTGTTTTTCCAAACACATACAATTATTAAAGAGACTATATGGATTTGATTTTCTTTTTAAGGAAAAAGAACGGTTGAAACAAGAAAAACGTGATGAGAAAAGGTTAAATAAGGAGCGTAAACTAGAGCAAAGAAGATTAGAATTAGAAATGGCAAAGGAACTAAAGAAGCCTAATGAAGACATGTGCTTAGCAGACCAAAAGGTAATCTGTGTATCCTGTGAGCAATTGCATTAAAAAAATGTTTTTATTTCCCCAGTATTCTTTCTTGATTCTTTTGCCAGAGGTACCACTATGAAACTTTTTCATTTTTAACTCGAGCAGTGGATTTCCGCTTCTGTATCAGTTTGCCTTTCCTGATGGCCAAGAAACTTCTCTAGAACTCCTGTACTGATAATGGCAGTTCACAGTTTACAAATGGAGTACTAACAAAGCCTTTCTAGTTTAATTAGAAATACTGCAAAAATCTACAAAGCAGAATTATAGAGGTAGATAAGTTATCCGTGTTTTATTCCTCCCAAGCCTCCAGTCTCAGAAAGATAAAAGTCACCTTTACCTCTAACCTTGGATATTTAAATAAATTAGGAGATATAACCAATAATCTCATTCAGTACTTTCTTATAGTCATTGTTGTAAAGTGCCATTTAGTTCAATTCTGATTCATAGTGACCCTGTAAAAGGTTTCCAAGGCTGTCAGTATTTATGAATACAGGTGGGTTTGAACTGCTGGCCTTGTAGTTAGCAATCCAACATTTATTCTACCAGCACTTACTACTAATAGTTGTGGTTGTTATTAAATGCCGTCGAATTGGTTCCGATCCATATCGACCCTGTGTAGGGTTTCTAAGGAGTGGCTGATGAGCTTGAATTGCCAACCGTGCAATTCAAATCAACATTGCAGTTCAGCACATTAGCCCATTGCACCATTGTAGCTAACCTTTACTGAGCATGTTTACTACATGTCAGGCACAATGCTAAGTGTTTTTTATAGCTTGTCAGATTTAGTCTTTACCAGAATATATTCCTGTGAAGCTAATATCATCTCCATTTACAGATATTTTTTTGTTTTATGCAAAGATGTTAAGGAACCTGTCCAAGTTGTTGTTATTGAGTGCCTTCAAGT